>NC_063050.1:33675338-33862838 GCF_018812025.1 Megalobrama amblycephala
CCATAGCCATGATGGTCATTGTTGTACTCACTGGGATGGGCTCTGTGGCAGACTCTGGAGCATGGTCAGGGGCTGGAGCCATCACTGGTGCATGGTCAGGGGCTGAAGCCATCACTGGAGCATGGTCAGGGGCTGAAGCCATCACTGGAGCATGGTCAGGGGCTGGAATTGGTTCTGACCAAAAGTCAATCAGCCATAGGTCCTCCACAGGTTCTGGAGAGGATTCATTTCCCGGTGTGGCCATCATGGGATGAGGCTCTGGGATGGCGGCCATCTTGGGATGAGGCTCTGGGATGGTGGCCATCATGGGACGAGGCTCTGGGATGACGGCCATCTTGGGACGAGGCTTTGGAATTCAGGTTTTGGAGCAGATTCTGGAGCAGTGGGAGTGGGGCTGGAATCCTCCGCTGGGCAGCTGGTGTTGATAGCACTGTGGTTTTCCAGTACCCACTCCACAAACTCAGTGAAACTCCCCCAAGGACCCACACTGGATAGTTGTACCTTCCATTCCTTGTTCAAGCTCGTCAAGTAGAATATAATCAGCAAACGGTCTGGAAAGTGAGTGAGGTATGCCAGCTGTTGAAATGTCTGGGTGTGGGCCTCGAGGGACTGCTGTTCTTGGTCCATACACATCAATTGGACTCCAGGTAGGTCCATCTTTCAATTTGGGTCTAGATTTCTGTCACGGTGGGTTGTAGTATTCAATCACACAACAAAGAAGATATTTTCAGGAACTTTTAATGGAGTAATCCGAACAAGGAACAGGGGAAATAAGAAGGAAAATAAACTAACAAACACCACGTAATGTTAAACAAAGCTAGATAAAGGACAGACTGAAACTCAAGGCTTAAAAACACAGCAAACAGAGGAGTTAATGAGACTAAATTAACAAGATACACCTGAACTGAAGACACCAAGTAATCCAAAGATACAAACAGGTAGGCACACAAGGAGAACTGAAACAATTAACAAACTCATACATGAACAGAACAGGGAAACAGATCAAAAACCAACTCAAAATAGACATGGTTTGTGTAACATTAGCAACACATTATTAGTCATTTGATAATGTACTGTAGCCAAGCAAAAGTCTAATCATTTATAATAATCAATTATTGCTATGTGTCTGACGCTGTGAGAGCGATATATAAATCGCATTACCATTATGATACATCGACTTGTAGAAGACCCTGTATAATTCACTCTTCCACTTCTTCTTCTGAATCAATTTCTGGTTCAAACATATGGCTAAATTAAACCAGTATTTCCACTTGCCATTGTGCAGCATATGATTGAGTAGAGGCAGGGCTAATTTGCATATTCATGGTTCCACGTATACTAAATGAAGCAAGGGTGCAGAGTTAAATTCAAGCTATTTTAAGGCATTAAGAATTTTTTTCCCAGGAAAAAATGTTTAATATACGTCATATACAATCACTCATCAAAGATGAGTTTTAAGTGATAAAATTATTGACTACAGGTGGTCTTTAAAATTCACGCTATACATGTAACTATGAACTAGTCAACACACAACAGCCACGTACACACTGCAATAAAATTCGGTTGTCAGTTCATATTTTAGTGCTTAATCCTTTTCTGTACACAGTTCAGTAATTTATGGGAGTGACAAACGAAAAATGCAGGTAGCGACAACCGCATTTACAAAAATTCTACACAATGTGTATGGAACCAAACTGAACAACAAGTTGTTAGTATTTAAATGGGCATCAGGCATCTCTTATGCGTGGTGCAAGTAAACCACTGGGAAAGTGGTACAAGCCTTGACTCATTCATGTTGCCAGATCTAGTAAAAAACAGCGAACAAAAACAAACCCATAATAAACCTAGAAAAATCCAAATGCTTCATATTGAAAACAAATATCGCGACCCGCACCTGCCTATTTTATTAATGCCATAAACTGGATCACTTTATGAGTCAAGCTTAACCAACAAGCCGCAAAACATGTATTCACGAGTTCACACTTCCAAATAAGTCAGATAAAATAAATGGTAAACGTATTTGGCGTGCTGTCCAGGGAGAGGGCTCCAAGCTCGGTATTTGGCCTGAACACAGAGTACCCCCCCAGTACCCCCACCCCCCTATTTAGGTTAGGAAGTAACCAAGTGAGTGTGAGGAAACGGGGTGGTGGAGGGATGCTGAAAACTGTCGAGGATTCATGGGTGAGTTGACTGTGGTGTAATTATTGAGACAAATCAGACACAATTATTTTTTTAGTTAACCAATAGTTTTAAGCTTACTCTGGGGTCTGGCTTCCCTCCCCCCGAGAAGTTCTTAGTTACAAGTTTATTGCACCAAAGATTGTGGCTGCCGCATGGAGAGCAGAGAAGAAACACAGAAAAACGTGCATCTTTCCTGCATTATCCACACATAACACAGACTCTCTTGCATGTATAGACAGACTATAAATGAACATGCACATTCCCAAGAAATGGTATCCATTATTAATGTTGTGGTATTGCAGTCATTGTATTTACATGTTTTATGATTTTTAAGTTTTATGACATTTAAGGTAACTTCAATTATGCCATGTTTAGTGTCTATGCGTTCGTATCGAGAAGATTTAAATGCTTGTGTATGCGGTATGTCCATACCTGTGCAACACATTAGTATTACAATAATCTTTAATAGTTCTTCTTCAAAAACTCTGCCAGTTAATCTGCCTAGTCGTAAAAGCCCCGACAAGGGGGTGTGTTGTCACCCGGAAATACAACACCTTCATTGGCTACATCAACCTTAAGAGGTTGGACTTTGACCAGAGGTTAAAAGCTAGAGAGCAATGCCACTCCCTCTCTTTCCTTGCTTCTGGGACCACTGAACAGACATCTCCTTGCCGCAGGCCTCTTCAGGCCAAGGCCTGTAGGCCTAGGTTTGCAGGTCTCGGCCTACAAACCAGTCATGTGCTCAACATCCAACATAAAAAAGACTGGCAACAACTTCAGACGAAATCCTCAAGATCTCTACTCAACCTGCAGATCTGACGCTCTTCAGCCTAAAGGCATCTTGCAAGTATCGTACATTTGAACACTAAACAGCGATTTAGTATTGATTTGTAATACCCTTGCTATTGCTGAAGAAACTGATGATTCCTTTCCAGATTGTCTTTGACTTTTTCCTATAGCTCTAGTAACAGTTCCTCTTCCGGTTCAACTCTATCATTACTCATTCTTATCTATGTATGCGTATGACCTTTGTGTATGTTATGTTATGTATTGTTATGTGTTTGTTAGCTTAGTTATGTGTTTGTAAGTTAGTTAATAAAGTTTGTGTACAATACATGTTCGGTTCTGACTCCGTCTGCTGATAAATTGCCTCTTAAGTGATTTAGATCCTGACTACATGCTCTAAGTAGCACGGTACAATAAGAATGTTATTTTTCCATAACCTAGAAATGAACATTTCTTAGAATTAATAAACAATCAACACTGAGTGTTCACTGGACAACAGGTTAATTGATTGTAATACTAAGCTTAATGTAGCCATATCCAGTTAATCTGATTAACGAATTTACATATTCATAATTATTCATAATTAATAATCATATTGAGTTATGAATAATTATTAATATTTCCCCTTTGAGTTAATTCGCTACAGTGGTTATATATGCCTGTACTCATTCTGATTGGGTAGATATGTTGATTACTGATTGCTGACAGCTGGTTGAGATGATGTGATAATTGGATAGCTTATTTGACTTTGTTCCTCCCGAACTACGTTAATAAAACATCATTAAGTGTACAATGCAACACTTCAAGTGCGTGCTCTGTATAGCAACCTCAAGCAAGATGTCCTCGCAGCATCCTGTAGTGCTATGACGCACATTATATCCAATACATAGTGGACGCGTAATTTTTTTTTAATTCAAACCAGGGTAAGGTTGGGTAGTAGGGTAGGGTTAGGGGTTAGTATGTTGTAGTAGCAATGTGTAGACAAATTAGCACTGTGACTGATATAATGAAATTGGTTATAGGGTGGAGTTTAGATTAAACTAGATTGGGAAATAAAAGGCTTGTTTGAGATGCTCTTTGCCTCTTCTGAAATTTAGGCAAGAGTAGGCGGCTGCAGTGAGAGGAGGAGTGAAAAAACTGCAGCCAAGATTGACAGTTCTTTCTTCTTGCAGTGAATCAGACACCTACGAGATCAAAGGCGGATATTGTGGGATTCACACTCATGCTCTGTGTTGGAAATAAACTTGATGTAATTTAAGTTCTGATATCACAATTTCAAAATCAAACATTTTAAACGAGAACAATACATCACAGTTGTTTAAACCAATAAGCATTGAACTGTGTCGTCAGTAAGTCGTTTCCCATCATGCTTTTTTCATCAGTGCAGTCAGGGAGAGCAACTGCGCCTGATTGTGGAATCCGACATGGCCGCCTCAGTGTTTTGGCACACGTAAGAGTGACATCAAAGCAAGGCGGACACATTTCTAACCCGCATGCATTTCACGGTGATCAGCGATGATCGGTTCTGCTCAGATTTTCTCAAACGAGCCTAGTATCATGCATCCACTATGTACTGGATTTAATTCAGTACGTCATCACGCTACAGGCTACAGCAAGGACAGTCTCGCCTTAAGCCCAAAGTAGACTTCGTCTGTCTGCGTCCGGGCAGCTTTTAAAGTACACTCAACTGAGGACGAGCTCAGATGGACACGTTCGACACGTGTAGCTCATGTGTATTCATTTGGCTTGCACAATTTATGTTTGGCACTTCAGAGTTTCCGGGACAGAAGGGAACATAGTGAGCGTCGATACTGTCTGCTTTTCACGGTGCACTGTGGGACTTTTAAGGGAGCAAGCATTTCAGTGCCCTGAAAGAATTTTGCGATTGAAACAGCCCTTAAAATGCATGACTCCCTGACCAGTGCCCTGACTACTGAACTGATTGAGTTCAGCTGAGTTCAGACACCAAAACGTTGCTGTGGTTATCACACTGTCAATCATTGCAATTTCGGTAGTGAGTCTTGTTCCGCACACAGAACGTTAATTTAGGGGATTCAATCCTGTATTTAAATGCAGTTATAACTTACAGTGTGTACATGGCCAATGTTACCTTTTTTTTGTTTGTTTAGCATCCTAAGTGAATTACTGCACACACAAATATTCTTAATAATAAATGACATGAAACAAAAAGATAAAATAAATTATGAATTAATGAAAAGTTCTAAAAAAAAAAAAAGAAAAAAAAAAAAGAAAGAAGGGTTGACATTTTTTCAGTCTACACATTTAAAAATCACTGAATGCAGCTTTTAGAGCTTAAGAAGACATGCAAACAATGACACTGACTTTGACTAAAAGCTGGCAACATCATGTATTGCCCAAGGCTGTTTCACACAGCAAGTTTGATACATTCATTGATCTTTGAATGGAGTGGAAAAATGCAACTGATTTCTTTAAAAGCACACCAACCCAAGGCCATGAACAGTGTTTTTTATTCATCTGCAGTCTTTATACAAATATTCTTCAGTTAAATTCAAAACTCGAACAAATATAGCCCCAAACACTCACCCATGTATGCTTAAAATAAATTGAAATGTGAAGTAAAACTTCATAAATCATATCAAACTTTAGTACAAAATTAAACTTAAAACCCTCCCCATCTCTAATTCCCACTGTGGCCTCACTTTAAGCGTAATATGACATTTCTGACATTTCACAATTCAGAGTCTAATTTTTATAGAATTAGTGCTAAATTTTGTTATTACCATTGGTCTGAACTACATGTTAAATAAGTGACATGAAGGGATTTATAGTGCATGATGTCACTGATATCTGCTTTTTCTGGAACAGTTAATGCCATTTGAGCTTTAAGTTTTATCTCTTCTTAAGCCCCTTTGTTGCAGATGACAATTCAATATATTCTATACTCTCTGTATGCATTATATGAGCATGTCAAGCCATTTGTTATATGTCTTAATTGAAATCTTTAAAAATAGTTCATTTTTCTCTGTCTAGTTTTTCAGTGTAGTGTATCAATTCAAGCCTATACATGTCTTCCAAAAAGAGGAAAAGGAGAAGAGAGAGAGAGAGAGAGAGAGAGAGAGAGAGAGAGAGAGAGAGAGAGAGAGAGAGAGAGAGAGAGAGAGAGAGCACAGTAGAGCATCCTAATGTTTCACTTAGAGAACAGGAAGAGTAACTGTCACTCAAATCAATGTCCTCTAAGGTATCCATAGAGGTGGCTATCACAATTCACACCCCAGATTGGAGCCTCTTGAGATGGATTTTGTGAAATGATCTATTTTTAAACAAAACTTCTTACTTGTGACCTTTATGCTTGGGAGACATTGCCCTCAAACTTCAAAACTGGGCTTTTTACACTTTGTTTATAGGGCCATTATGTCTATGGATTGTCCTCATAAATCATGAAAACCCAACATGTTTGTGTGTATAGAGGCATGTAAAAGAGAGGAATGTGCTGATGAGTTGCCTTAAAGAGAATATATGTGATGATCTTGTGCTGCCTTATGATAAACTGATGCCTCTTTGTGTTGCCATTATATGAGAAAAAGGGATGAATTGAGGTCTCTTGTTCCACTAACATAGGACATATAAAAGTGGCAAATATGAAATGGATTGACTTCGACATAGATTAGAGTATAAAAATTTTATAAAATACTGGACAAAAACAGCTCTGCAGACCAACTCCGTTTTGTATCTTTGATAATAAAGGCATTAAAATCCCAAGGTTTTAGGAGTTATTTTTTACAGAGACGGCAGAAGACAATATTTATGAGGTTAATTGAATTTCTTAGACTAATACAGCACACAACCCCTACTTGAACGTAAGTAGAAATGTTGCCACATACTGTACATACACTCTAACAAAGGAGTATTTACAGTCAAAATCATGTCATTAAATTACAGTGCTGTTATTGTTAACTAAAATTATTAAATGTCATTTTTGGTAATTGAAGTAAAGATGAAATATAAATATTAGGCTAGATAAAAAGACTAAACCTATAAAACTTAAATGAAAAGTAATAAATACTGAATAAATAAATAAGCTGAAGTAAAATATAATGTATATAAACATACATTAGCACCGAATAAATATTTAAAAAACCAATAAAAATGACAAAAGTCAAAACAAAATTACCAAAACCTAAACTAAAATTATAATGAAAACTGAAAATATATAAATAAAAGATCATTCAAAATATTTTATACTATAATATAATATTATACTAAAATAACACTGCTGTATATTCACACAAATGTTGTACAGTATGTAAGCAATAAGGTATGAGAGGCTCTGCTGTATTGTGAATAAGTCATGGCTGAAGGGCCTTCAGCCGTGACTTATTCACGATACAGCACAGCCACCCGTACCTTATTGCTTTTATAAAATGGTTACCACACAATACAAATATCAAAGGGGACCTATTATGCAAAATTCAGTTTTGCATGGTGTTTGGCTATAAATGTGTGTTGGCAGTATGTGTACACAACCACCCTATAATGATAAAAATCCAACCACTCCTTTTTTTAATCCCCATAAATCATAAGCAGTGTCTCAGAACAAGCCGTTTCCAGATCCCTGGCAATGTGATGTCACTTTAGCCACAGGCCCCGCCCACAAACTGCCCTGAGCAAGTTTACACAGTCCGCCATTGCAGCACTGACGAGAATGTCTCCCAAGCATTTTAGGTGTTCTGTAGCTGGATGGATTAATCCACATAGCTCTCTCCATTTACTCCCTAAATCTGAGCCGCTGAAGACGAGGTGGATTAATTTTGTTCTCAAAGAAAATGCTCCCTCAACTCTACCAAAATTTGTGTATGTCTGCGCGAATCATTTCAAACAAGACTGCTTTGTGAACGAATGTCAATACAAAGGGACAATACAAAACCGAGGTTGTGCTAAAAAGTTGTTACTCAAGGATAGATCAGTAAACTGTTCATGATCCAGATTACAGTCTCCAGAGTGATACTGGTTGGCAGTAATGAAGGTGAGAGCACTTTATTACAGTTAATCGGAGTTGATTTACGGATATAAAGTTTACCAGTTTATTAAGCACCACCCGGAAAGGCATAAGGTCTTTATATATTTGTTTACTGTTAGTTGTAATGAGTGTTCCTGTGTACTGCACTGTGTATGCTGATGATAATGCAAGGGAGAGAGAGTATATGGATAACATTTCAATGCACACTTGCACTGTGTTTTATTAAGCTCTTACAGAGATTTTCTAGAGTGAAAACGGATGCTTCATCTTTTGTGTGAAGTACAATAAACATCATAAAACTCATCTGTAAAGTTTTGGCCATCATTCAGACAAGGTCCGGTACAACAGGCTTGTACTTATATAGTGGAAGAAGACAATATAAGTTATAACCGTAATTGAACTAAACTATACCTGTTCTATTTCCATGCGGCATGTATTCACAGTTTCTAATATTATAGTGCGTCCTGACTGACTCCTGACACCGGAGAATCAGCTCTTGCAGCTCTGCCCTCTTAAGCCGAGTGCAGCAGCTCATTTGCATTTAAAGGGCACACACTGAAATGGCGCGTTTTTGCTCAACCCAAAAAAGTGGCAATTTTAACATTCTATAAAAAATATCTGTGGGGTATTTTGAACTAAAACTTCACATACACACTCAGGGGACATCAGAGACTAATTTTTATATCTTGTAAAATGGGGCATAATAGGTCCCCTTTAAAGCCAAGAATATGTATCGTTGCAACTTTCATGAAGTAAACTTTCACTAAAACCATTCCTTCCGCCAGAAAAAAATAGTTCCTGACTGTGAACAGCAACAGAAGTTACATTATTATGCCATTAGATGGCAGCAAAGACTGTCTTTATGAGTGTGTCAGTCAGTAGTGAAGACTTTTATATTGATTGTTGTGAACACGGAACAACAGACAAATACTTTGAGTAGTGCTGTCAGTCACGGGAAAACCCCTTGACTGTTAAAAGGACAAGATAATACATTGGACATTTACACAGATTTTTTTTTTATGAACATAGGACTGACCTATAATTTTTTTCTCACAATACTCTTCTACATAATACAGAAAGCTTCAATGAACAATATCAATTGAGAACATAAAGTTTACGTTGCTAAGAGTGGTTGCTAAGGGTGTTGTGTAGTGATACACATAACTGGTGGGTGAAGCGGTCATAGCTGTGTTTTATTCATGGTAATTGAGATTAATTCAGAATCAAGGACAGGAATTAACCATTCATAAATAAATAAATAAATAAATAATGGAGCCCTGCACATGACATACAGGAAAAAAAATTGTGCACACGATTTATTTATTAATTTTATTAATTGTGTGCACAATTTACTAATTCGTTCTTTTGATTTGCTAAATTATGCGCAGGATTTAATAAATTGAGGTGTAAGGAACCCCCCATCGGCCCGGTGAATGGAATCCGATGGCCTGGGTGAAGGTTTAACGTGTGTATGTCTTTTCAGCGCCCCTGTGAAGTTCACTCAATTTTTAGAATTTAGTTTCAATTTTACTCAGTTTTGCATAAATGAGTGGGGAGAGTTTGGGCAAGGCGTTGTCCTATGCTATTTCTTTGAGATCTTCTCTCCAGATGAGTTTTATTGCTTTATTGCAGGGTGCTTGATCTCAGCTTTTGTCTTAGCAGGACAATCAAGTCATACAGATGGAACAAAATAGTAAACTGTGAGCATGATTTAGTAAACTGAGGGAATTAATTAGTAAATCGTGCGCACATTTTTTTCCCCTGCATGTCATGTGCAGGGCTCCGTAATAAACAAACAAACAAACAAATACACATTCTTCAAAATGTCTTATTTTGTGTTTCACAGAAGAATGAAATATATACAGGTTGTCATGTTGTGTATTATGCCTTTAATAATCTTAATCAGTCTCTGTGATGCAAAAAACAAAGTACACACATTATGAGCTAGAGCAAACCACGAATCAATGAGTAAACATAGAAGTACAAATGAATCAGTGTCAAGAGGGACATTTGAATCTCTGTTCACAATGAACCGAACATACAATATACGCTTTTTTTGTTCAAGTTGCCCTGGTAACAAGTGCAGTAATCAGCTCTCATGGCTTTGCCAGATGACATATCCTTTCTTTTCTCATTGGAAAACATGTAACTGCTCAGGACAGTGAGTGTATAAGTGCAGCGTCTTCACACAACAATATCACACTCTCATTTGAACACTAAACACACAATGATAGATTTGACAGCCATTGAATGCCACTCTCTTTTTAGCAGGGCTCAGGACATTTATCAAACTGATTCTGTGCATCTGCAGCTCAAAGACCAGCACCCTCGATGCTTTTGTACACCAGCCTGATTGTTATCATAGGGCTCGTAAGATAAATCCAACTGAGGGCAGCTTTTATTGAATCTTGCTATAAAAAGGCAGGTGCACACACACACCCACACATACACTGAGAGGCTTTATACCCCATATCATGTTGAAGGTCACATCTAAGAACTATGCTAATGAGGTTTTCAACTTGGTGTCATGAACATATTTTGATGATACTCTTTGTACCTGATCTGCCTTGGACTTGTCATTATAGTCACGACAAGGGTAATGGGAGATCATCACCCTCATAAGCATGAAAGGCTAATTGTCACCTACAGCAATGATCTCTGTCCAAATATACCAAGCTGTAAAAATGGCTCCACAAAAGTCAACAAAGTGGCAGTTACGGAGATTCATGCTACCGTGTCCCTGCAGGTCTGCCATTTTGTGTAGTTTTCAGTCTTCTTTATAGTCTGTAAATGCCCCTGTGTACACCTGACTGATCTTTACCTCAATCACCTTCCTACCTGTCCTCAACTTCTGCGTTTGACATTTGGCTTTTCAAAAGCATCCTGTCTGGAAGGCCTCCGTGGTGCACACCAAAAGGCTGGTGACGAGACCCTTTTAACATTGTGTGTGTGTGTGTTTAAAAGAAAGAGTGTCAAGACTTGTCAAGAGAGACTTCTTGCCTTCTCAAGGCTGTAAACATGGACTTGAGGGAGAAGTTACAAACGATCGCCATGTGGGGGAGCAGTGGTTCTACACCAGCTTTCCTTGTTAGTGCACAATTTTAAAAACCCAGATCCTCTGCGATTTGTCTAAATCAAAGTATCTTGAGCTGAGCTGAGAATGACATGACTGGGTCCCCTCAGCTGGCGTCACTGCTAAAGTGTATAACATCTTTTTGACAGCCTTTGCAACTGAAATGAACATTAAATCAACCATCAGGATAATCTTATTTAAAGTCGTGTCTGTGTCTGTTACTAGGATTGATATCAATGACATAATAAGTCACAAAAAAGAAAAGATAGTTGGACAGTTGCATCACCCTGACACTTCTGACTTTATGGAAAACATAAAAAAAGCAATAAAATGAAAAGTACACCTCTTCTATGATGAGTATCTCTTGATTTGGGTATTAAAATGAAATTTGTTTTTTAATAAAAAAAGTAATGTACTCCACATATCATAGAGAAGCACAATAAATAATATAAAAGAGATGATCCCTGCAGACTCTCATGACTGTGTAGAGGTTGATAAATCTTTTAAAATATCAGAAAATGTGACCCTTTATGACAAGTTCAGGTTGTAAAATAACGATGAATAATGATGAAATTAATACTTGATAATGTTTCTAAGTATTACTTTTTTACCTTGGAAAATATATATTTTAAATATGTTTTTTTAAATAATGGTTAAGAATACACTCACAGCTCTAAATGTGTGAATAATGTCTCATTTATTTTCTCACTCAGTTGCTTGCCTTGAAATTCTCCGAACAAAGTAGTTTGTGCAAGCTTTGAATCGATAAGTACATTTTTTAAGAGATCCATTTGCAAAGCTACCTGCAGGTACCTACTACACAAACATAAATGACTGTGTTTATGAAAAAATGCTGGAGCTGTCTCTCCTGATAAATATTGTATTCCAGACTCCCATCTCTTATTTCATACTGTCAAAGAGGAAAACCGCACTGCATTTCTCTCTCATAACCAGCTGTGAACCAGCCTTGCGTGAACACACACCAATTCCAGTATGTTTATTTGCTGTGCGCTCTAGTGTGAAACAAGCTCTCACACCTGTCGAAACTCCAACCCCTCCCCTTTTCTCCTGCATTTCTTGATGGCATGAACCGTGATGGAGCAGTCACTAAAATTCTCCCTCTTGCATATAGTCACTGAAGGAGATGTTTGGAACTCCTCTGGGCCGACTGTGGCAGATTGTTTCTCCACAGTTTTGTTCAAGTTCTTCTGAAACATGAATAAACCTCAGGGTTTGACTCCATTAATGGGTTCATGACGCAAGAGTTCCTTTTATAAATCTAGTTTAAAACACAAGTGCCAAGTTCGTAAAAAATGTATTTGTATTTATGTTGATTAGTGTTAAATATATATATATATATTTATATATATTATATATATTCCTTAGACCCTGAATACATGTGTAAAAGATATCATGATTTATTGACTATAAATAATATGGTTATGTTTTTGAGAAGTTGTACCATATGACAGCTTTGATTAATTGATTTATTGGCCATGACACAGACATAAGGCTATTCAGGAGTCCTCTAATGATATCATTTCCTGTTTTATGTTTTTATTTTCTGCAGGTTACATGTTGGTTGCACTACATGATTTTTTGTAATTGCACCACATGACTTGCCATTAAGTAGTGAATCATGTAATAAAAACGTGTAATACAATCATTTATAATAAAGTCAAACTAATATGTTTTTAAAATGTAGTTGTTATTCTACTTCATTATGTTGTTGACTTTATTATTCCCAGAAAAATATAAAGTAAATAAAGATATTTTTTTAAAAAAAAGGAAAGGTCATCATAGGCGAGATATATTCAAGTCACTGTAAGTATGATTTTTGCAATCTACTAGTCAGGTTGATTCAGTGATATTAAATCATATTTTAGACTGGAATAAAACCAGTTCATATATGTTACCACATGAAGCACATTTTTTTTTTGGTTACATGATAGATTATTTTTTTATTTATTTATTTTTTTTTCACCACACATGTCATCTTTAAATTCGTGTGTTAAAAACACAACAGAGTGAGAACCAGGAAAAACAGGCATATTTCACGCCTTGCTGAGTTCGGCAATCCACAGCTTCTCGAATAAACCCCAAAGGAGCGTTCTTTTACTCTAAATCACACAGCGGTTCTCTCCCCCTTCGTTTTCTGCCCCCTCTCCCTTCCTTCTGCTCCTTCCATCCATCGCTCTTCCACAGTGCATGAGGAACAGGCTAGGCAAGTAATGAGGCACATTAGCGCTCGCTCCAGATAAAAGCAGAACACTGGTGAAGTGTTTAAGATCCCTATCACACACAGAGAGGAAAGGAGGGAGAATTCTAGAGGTCTGGACACAAACGCAGCCACCATCAGCAGAGATCACAGATAGAATAAGAAGCTTTGATCACAGATCCAGGGTCAGTGAATGGTAATCTACAGAAGCTGTAAGAGGGAGTAGCCTACAGGAGAGCTGGTTCATGAGATCATTGAGAGATCATTGAGAACAACCTTCTTTAAATTCAGGTATTGAGTAAATATTGAAACAGGTGTTTGTATGTTTGCCTGACTGCTGGGATATATTGAGATATATCTAAACTGAACATATGTGAGAAATGTCCTCAAGCTGAGATTTCTATTCCATTTTCTAAAGGACACAAGCTTGTGTTGATTTTCAAAAGGATTTTAGATCATTTCAATTCAACAAAACACTGGAGATTTATAGAAAGAAATCCTTGAAGCATATCCCCAGGTTAGAAAAAACATCAAATGGATAGAAGTCAATCCACAAAGAGGCTTTCAGAAACACTGGTTTATACTTGCTGGGTTGGGAAATCCACTTCAATGTGAAATGAAGGTTAGGTTAAAGGCCCCTGCAAGTTAACCATCTTGGGGCCAGGCATCTGGGTTAGAGAAGGTTTTTGCTGATAAAGTCCATTTCCTTCTGCAAACCCCTGCAACATGACACAAGAAGTCACAAATATGGCTTTGTACATGTTTCAAAATGAATTATTCAGCTGAGTTAAGTGCTCCTTGATGCTATGTGGTCAGAAATGTGCTGTTTTTATTTCATTTCCTTGAAGGTGAGAAAAAATTTCAGTTAAACTGCTGATGACCCTGACCATCTTCATTTAAGTATTGACCTTAGGACAGTGATTACTTAACCACATCCACTTTTCAAGGGTCACTTGACAAACAAAAGATGTTGCAAGTCAGCTCACACAAGATTTAGTATTAGGTTTTAAGGTTGAAATATAACAGTAAAAGACAATAAATATTGTGAAATTCCAGGGGGAAATCTAGTGTCAAGAACTCTAACAGTCGACATTATAAATACTGACATTACACAAAGGAAAAATGTTTTCTACAGATGCAAACAGGGGTAAGTGATGTTTTGTGTGTGTGTGTGTGTGTGTGTGTGTGTGTGTGTGTGTGTTTCCTAAAAGGTCAATGTCAATAAATATCATAAAAAATGGCAAGTGCTATTTAAATCAATAAAGAAAATACTATACTGTATTTGTTCCCACTTTATATTAAGTGTCAACTATATACTAACATTTAAAGTAATCATTTGATGCAATGCAATTGTGCAGATACATGTTTTTACATTGAACTTATATTAAAAAAATACCTGAACGTAATTACTGTTATTAATTTCTTTAATTACATCTATATTACACTGTTAAACCCTTCCCGGCCAGACTTTAGTTTTAATGTGTCTGTTATACATTTAAGTACTGAGTAATAACAATTAACCACATATACCTACTATAGGGTCAGGATTAGTGTTTGGTTTGGGGTTAGTCACATAATTATGCATATTTTATAGTTATTACTACAGTAACTACATGCAACATGTGTAACAAGGACAGTGAAAAATAACGTGTTACCCCCTTCCCTTACATCTTAACCCACCCTAAATGTAACCAAACCACCAAACTGGTGCCTAACCTTACTCGTATCCCACCTCAATAACACCAAAAGTCTTGTGCAATGCAACATGAATATATATATAAATAATGTAAATATATATATATATATATATATATATATATATATATATATATATATATATATATATATATATATATAAATGTGATTTAACAGTAACAAAGAGGTAAACTGTTATAACAATACAAAATACATAAACATTTAGAACAAAATGTATGCATGCATGTGTTTTCACAGTCCATTGTCAAAATAAGTCCTTTTTATATTCCAAGTCTCTAGTCACAGGGCCTCACTGTGACATCCCCATTTTTCAAAAGGCCTATAAATCATACAGAATGAGTTTTTGTGAGAAAGTAAAAATGTGCAATTTCCTGTGATGGTTAGGTTTAGGGGTAGGGGTAGTGTAGGGTGATAGAAAATCTGGTTTGTACAGTATAAAAACCTTTACACCTATGGAATGTCCCCACAATTCACAAAAACAAACATGTGTGTGTACAACAACATCTTTTTACAAATAGGTTTGTATGTCAGTAAGTTTAACAGACAAAATTTCAGATAACAAGGCTTATCAGTGCAGCGATTTGTTAGCCTATTTGGGTCTTCAGCCATTCTTCTGTTATAAGGTCAACTGAGTTCCCTTTTGAAATGAATAGTTATAAATTCAAATAAAGTTTTTGATGGCTATATTTTAGATGGATTACTATTTCTCTGCACTGCACCCACACACAATCCAATATGAAAACACAATCGTCACTGACAGGAATAATGTTATTGATATTTAAAATCTATGTTCACTTTGCGTTTCTATGCTTGTTGAAAATAAAGTGTACATCCATTTTTGTTTGTCTACAAGCCTGAACAAGAACAAGATGATCAAAGTGCTAATTAATGCTCAAGCAAATAACCCACCTTAATTACTCCTGATTGCGCATGTTAGCAGCCTACCCTTAATTTTGTTTATTTTTCACTTCTAGTTTAGCTTGTGATGAGTTCATCAATGTCTGCTGAAGAGAAGCCATTTCACAATGTGGTGATGTGCGAGGAGGCTGAACATTATGTTCTGGATCCACTGTGCTGGTCTAGATACTTAAACTAGAAATGGTACGGGTTTTGCCAGGTTGAGTGGTGCCATGTTTTTCCTCTCCACAGTCCATGAATATTCTGATTTAACTTTGCAGATGCGCTTCACAAGGAGACTGTTTGGTGATGTTAGCTGACCATCCTTGTTTTTGCGCTGAAATAAAACCTCCACTTCAGAGAACATCTTATGATCTGCACCCTTGTCTTTCTGGATGCAGGTCACAAAAGAACAACACAAAAGAAAAAGAATAACAAAACCTAACATCACAATAACTTAAGAAGCTTAGGGTCTTTGAGGCGATATGCCCCTAGGGAGTTACATACATCTCAACAAACAGCTCTTGCCAGTGAAGTGCGTGAACTGACAGCAAAGAAAAGAAAAAAATCAAAAAAACTGAGGTACAGAGAAATGCAGTGCTCAAAAATAAGTTGTAAACAAGAAATAAGTAAAATTCCCTAAAGGTACACTATGAAACTTTTTTTGTTGTTGTTGCTCAGAATTAACAAAATTTAAATAATGAGTCAATACATCATCAATCCTTCTTCCAAAACGTGTTTATGCATATATAGCATGGAAATGGCATAGGTTAGTTGTTACAACGAGCGAGAAAGGTAGAGCATGCTAAATCTTGAACCTCTGGGGAATCACCCATTTAAAACAAAAACAAACAAAAAAACAGAGCAAACAGAGTTTGAGAACACGAAAAAGAGAACGTGACAGTGCTCGTAATAAAACGAGAATCAACATTGGCTTGGCTTTTTGGAGATATTTTGAACAGATAAATTGCCATATGTCCCAATTATAAAGTCAGAATTGCGGGAAATAATCTCGCAATTGACTCATTTTTTTTTAAAAAAAAGTCAGAATTGTGAGATAAAAATTCACAATTACCTTCTTTTTTTACTAACAAACTTCCATAGTAAATACATTTATTATGTAACAATTGATTTATATTTCAAATAAATTCTGTTCTTTTGAACTTTTTTTCATGAAAGAATCCTGAAAAAGATATCTCTGTTTCCACACACAAAAAAGCAGCAACTGTTTTCAACATTGATAAAAATAAGTTTTAAAAAATGTTTAATCATATTCCTTAATCAGCATCTTACAGTGATTTCTTGTATCATGTGACTTTTAACAGTGTTTCCATCATAGGGATAAATTTATTAAAAAATATATTAAAATAGAAAATTGTCATTTTATATTGTAATAATATTTCACAATAATATTATTGTTTTTACTGTATTTTTGTAAGTACATGCAGTCTTGTTGAGCATAAGAGACTTTAAAAAACATTAAAAATCTTACCAACCCCAAACCTTTGAACAGTAATGTATGTTTATCAGTAACTACCCACTATACTGAGTGACAGCTTCATTTAGGCTAAATTTTCAATCATAAATCTGGTTAACCATTCTGGTAGTAATTTTATACATTTATGTGTATTTACTTTTGATTGTCATTTAATGTTAATCACTACAAAATAACAAAGACGTGCCTGGTCAATTAATAATTTGGACATAACAGTTTCACAACTGAACTGCCAAAGTCAAAATTAAAACTCAAACACTCAATGTCCATCAAAAATGAACTTTGACTCTCTCCTACGGAAAAATTTGAATAATGTGCCAAAGTATTGAATAATGAATAATATGCCAAAGGCTTATTGAGCTGGCAATATCATTTAGTTTCCTGTGTCACTTCTGACAGCAAGTCCTTGCACAGCGGAAACTAATTTTGTTCCTTGACGCAAAATAACACGAATGATATGGATCCTTGTCCTGCCTCACCACTGCCTTTATTTATTCTGACACCTACACACTTCTCTGAAGTGACTTTGCTTCCTGCTGCAAGAAGCCTCCAAATAAACTACAAGAAGTGTGGTGACATTTTTGAAATCGGACAGTATACTGTCTGAAATGTAGACAGGTTTACCATGGCTTAACAGGAAAACAAACTTGTAAGCTTGATGGTGTCTGTCTTAAATCTTGGCAGGACACTCTTGGGCTATAAATAAAAAGTAAAATACAGATTGAGTAGAAATGACAGTCATTCCTAGAGCCCATTGCTGTGAGGCCAGGAAAGCATGACGGGCTCAAACCAGCAAAACACGGTGGTCACCCTCAGTTAATGTTGCACACACTGTTCATGACAAGATCACGGATGAATCTTTACAGATATTTTCATGTTCAGTGCAACCATGGAGGTAATTTATGGAGCATAATTAATTCATACATGAAAAATGGATTTAAAAGTGGTCTCTTGTGAGATGAGTAGTGTACTGTACTGTATATAGCATTATACTGCTTTCATCTAGGATATGAGATGAGATGAAATAATTATAATATCGTCTGGTTTTAAATATTCCTTGTTATCCTATAATTATTATAATTATGGTTTGCAGATATCATATTTAAACATATCTAGAGTTTCTTACCTTCATCTTTAGTGTAGGTCCTAAATGGAAAACCTGAGGCTACTATGGGAATGTACACACAGAAAAACAGGAAATATATGCACATACTGTATATAAAAGTACAGAATTATCTGAAATGCTGCACAGAGGCCTTAAGGCTAAACTGAACATTAGCTTCAGCTGCACTCAGGGAGCATCTATTTTTTGAAGGGACACCAGTGAGAGTCCAGCCTCACTTGGTGCCTTAGGCAAGATAAGTCATGACTACAGAAAAAAAGAAAAAAAAAAAAAAAAAAATCTTTCTATAATTTAACATGGGACATAATGTTTGTAAATGTTTTGGTAAATGTTTTTGTTTTGGATGAAAAGGAGCCTGGGTGCAATATTTATTTACTTATTCATTTATTGTAACTGTGGTAACTAAACTTCAAAGGTGCCATTATACTTCAAGTGAAAATGAAGAACAAACTGGTGTGATGTTATTACAAACAAAATAAGGCCACAACGATGTTGGTTTGGAGTTTGTTTCGAGAGTTCGAAAACAGCTGGCCAAAGAATTTCCAGAAAAGTTTGCTCTGGCTGGTAAACACCTGGTAAACTACCAATGGTCCATAGTGATTATGTAATGCGCTGAGGCTCCACCTTCTTTGAAATCTTCTCTGATTCATTTCTTCTGTTCAGTCCATCAAGGTCAGACACGAGTAAAAGCGTGCTTGGAGAGCTGCTTTATAGTAGAAATTGAAGTTGTACTTCTAGTTGAAAGTGACACTCTATTGTATAAAGTGATGTGACTTGACTGGAGTGCCAAATTGCAGTGCTCATGCAAACATATCCACATCACTATGATCAGATGCTTTCTTAAATGCCACTTTCTCACCGCTGTCATTTTTGTTGAGTGTTTATTTTGTTATTGAGAGGAAAGCGTGCAGCACTTATTTACATATTCACCAGTGTGGGTGCTGCTGGGAGCTACTTGTATCTAGGCTATATGTAATCTTTAAAGGTCCTCAAAAGATAATCTCAAACTGCTTTAAGATTGTACAAAGTGGACAAAGTACAGGATAATCTAAAGCAGTGGTTCTCAACTGCTGAAATTAGAAGTACTGTAGAACGTACAGGTCACTTATGATACAGTTGAAAGTATAGCAGGGAAGAAAATTTCAAATGGTGAAATGCAACGAACCATGTAATTGTCAATAGTTAGGCTTATCAACTTTTAAAATGCTTCCCATATCTTTTGACTGTGTATCTAGTTAAACTCGTATTGTATTGTGTTTTTATACAAATTCATCTCTTGCTTGGTAGAAGCAATAGCCAAATTAATTGTCAGTACGGATATAATGCATGACATACTGTACCATCATCTTCAAAAACCATAAACAAAACTATTTAAGGGTTACAGGTTGATTGTGTTGGGTTTTCACTTGATGTCCAATTCAAAATCGGACAAAAGGAATGGCTTTCTGGCATATATCCTGTTCCTTATATTACAAAATCTAAAATATATTTTAAGATATACCACTACTGGATTGTGTCTGAATGTATGTGTGTGAGAAAAATCGGGAGAAAGAGGGTAGAGAGACATTCATATTAACATGTTAATGATGCCTCAAACCATCTGTTTGATGATGGAGGAATTCTCTGCGCTCATTCGTTCTCTCTCTCTCTAGTGACTAAGGGCTTTAGGGAGAACACCGCAATGCTTGTGTGTATAAGTCCATATGGAGCTAATGTAGCATGAGGAACTGGCATCTTAAGTGGTTTTTAATCACAATACTGACATTTAAATCGCTACAGGTTGCAAACCGAAAACATGTAGAAAGAAAGATGAAGGGAAAATAATAAATTTTAAATGAAATGCCTGTCAACATTTACTCACCCTCAGGTCTTCCTTACCTTTAGACATTCTACTAACAACTACATGTCAACTAACTCTCATTAGAGTATCAACAGACTGTCTTCTTAATATCTGCTAACACATTATTTTGATGTCCTCAACAGACATTCTACTGACTATAAGCAACTTATTCTACTAACCCTAACCCCTAACCAAACAGTCTACTACAGGCTACAGTAAAAAACCTGATCCTGACTTCCCTGTGTGACAGCTCACATTTTATGTTATATTGTTCCTAATAGTTTGTTTTCGGTTATGTATATTAGGGTTTTGTTATAGCTTATGCTGTTTAATTAAAGGGTTAGTTCACCCAAAAATGAAAATTCTGTCATTAATTACTTACCCTCATGCCGTTCCACACCCGTAAGACCTTTGTTAATCTTCGGAACGCAAATTAAGATATTTTTGTTGAAATCCGATGACTTCATGAGGCCTGCATAGGGAGCAATGACATTTCCTCTCTTAAGATCCATAAAGGTACTAAAAACATATTAAAATCAGTTCATGTGAGTACAGTGGTTCAATATTAAAGGTGCTACAGAGGATGTTTTGTTTTATACATTTTTGCAATATTACTTGAAACTGCCTTTACTAACTGATAAAAGACTATTTATTAGGTGCACTGAAAGGAATAATATTAATATACATCTTCTGTGCATGAGGTAGGGCCTTAAAAACATCAGCCAATCACGTAAACGATTGGCCCTCTGGCTTGTCAATCACTGTCATGACGTTCCTTGTGAGAGACGTGCACGGCTGCGCGCTCCAGTAACTTTCCACACTCCACAGGCGCCGCATGCAATGTTTTGTCAGGAGACAGGAGTAACAACTGCAGATTATGAGTTACCTGCGGTGAGTCCGACATAATGAATCCACTAACACAACACAGTGAATGCCGGTGGTAAACACTCATGTTCCAATACTCGTGCACGAGTTTTGGGAGGTGTTCCCTCGAAATGAGCTGTGAAGGAGGGGGGTTGTTCTTACGCATGCGCTCATTTCAAAAACTCAGTCTTTGGTTTCTAAGTCGACGAAAAGATCCTCTGTAGCACCTTTAATATTATAAAGCGACAAGAATATTTATGGTGCGCCAAAAAAACAAAACAAAATAACGACTTATTTAGTGATGGCCGATTTCAAAACACTGCTTCAGGAAGCTTCAGAGCATTATGAATCATTGTGTCACTAATAACTAAATCACTAAATAAGTCGTTATTTTGTTTTTTTGGTGCACCAAAAATATTCTCGTTGCTTTATAATATTAATATTGAACCACTGTACTCACATGAACTGATTTAAATATGTTTTTAGTACATTAATGGATCTTGAGAGAGGAAATGTCATTGCTGGCTATGGAGGCCTCACTGAGTCATCAGACTTCAACAAAAATATCTTAATTTGTGTTCCAAAGATTAACAAAGGTCTTATGGGTGTGGAACAGCATGAGGGTGAGTAATAAATGACAGAATTTTTTGGGTGAACTAACCCTTTAATGTTGCAATATTTTATTGTCATGTGATTTCTAGCACCCACTCTCAGCATTTGGTTGTTTCATCAAAATTATCCTAAAACCAAAATGTGTTTCTTTCAAAATTCATGCATAACATGTTAGTCTGTTATTAGTCAATGTTGTCATTAATGAAATGTCATCCTTCATGGCTTTTATTGGTCTCCAGACATGATTGTTTGTCATTAGGTACCAATTGATCTGTCATAGGTGTCCATAATTGGGAACTGTTCATCATTTAAGGCTCTGAAATCTTTGAAAAATTGAAAATCATTGAAAATGCCACGTTTTGTGAGATTGCAGGATTCTGACCTCAATAGGGCCACTGGGATGCTGCAAGGAGGCATGACTCAGCGTGAAGTTGCAGCTGCAGGTTCAGAAGGTCTGGTAGTGTGAGTAGAAGGCATGATGGAGGCAGACAACGGGTCACAACACTAAATCAAGACCGATACTTGACCCTGCATGCCCGCAGAAATCGTTTCAAGCCTGCAGTCAGCCTGCGAAATGACCTTCAAGATGCAATAGGGGTGCAAGTGTCCACTCACACTGTGAGGAGACGACTTCATGAAGTTGGCTTGAGAGCCAGAAGACCAGCTGTGAGGGTGCCTCTTTCCACAGCACACAAACTGGCACGTCTGCAGTGGGCCACAGAACACCACAGGTGGACACTGAGAGAGTGGGGTACAGTGCTCTTCACAGATGAGTCCCGGTTCTGCGTGAACTTCCTAGACAGGCGTAGGAGGGTCTGGCGTCGCCCTGGGGAGAGAAATTTGCCACAAAATGTTGTACAGCATGACAGTTTGGGTGGATCATCGGTCATGGTTTGGGGAGGCATCTTCATGGGTGGAAGGACAGAGCTTGTCATCATCGAAAATGGCAGCCTGACAGGCCAAAGGTATAGGGATGAAATCCTGAGACCAGTTGTGCGACCGTATGCTGGTGCTATGTGGCAAGATTTCATGCTTATGGATGACAATGCTTGCCCACATCGAGCAAGGCTGGTGACGGAATTCTTGGAAGAGGAAGGCATCTCAAGGATGGAATGGCCAGCCTGGTCACCCGACTTAAACCCCATTAAGGGGTGGAAAGCCATCCCTCAACCCTCAATATCCAAAACCTCATCTCAAGCATGCACAGGCGATGTGAGGCTGTGGTCAATGTCAGAGGTGGTAACACTAACTACTGACTGGTTGTCTCAATGCATAACGTTTGTTGTTTCTTTTCGTATTTGTTAAACCATGCAATTCAAGTTTGATCTGCTGTAACATGCAATAACATCTTTTGTTGAACTGAAAAAAAGCTTTCTTTCCTGTTTTGGGTCCTGCTTCAAGCTCTGACGCTCTGACACTCCACACAGAGTGACTACAGTACAGTACAGTATCCAGTGCATCACCATTATGACCATTGTGCTGGCTCCTTGAGACACTCCAAGGTTATTACACTGCTGCACTGCAGGCAATAATGTTTAAGAGGCATTTCTAGTCCATTGTGACTTAAGGTGAATCACAGAAGTACTGATCAACCAACAGTTTTTTGGTGCACTCTTGTCCTCATGAATGTGTGACAAGCCACTTCACACCTTGTGACAAACAATCATGTCTGACCACCATCAAAAGTGATGAAGCACGAAATTCTATTGATGACAACATTGATTAATAGCAGACTTACATGTTATTCATGAATTTTAAACAATACCCGTTCTTGTCTTAGGACAACTTTGATTAACTTTTTTGATCCACTTCAAATGTTGACTACTGTATTTACCTCAGCAAGTGGAAAGGCTACTTGTGATTTTTTACTTATGGTGTTTTTGGAACTTGACAGCCCATTCACTTTTATTTTATGGAAACATTCCATTAAACATTTCATTTTGTGTTCCACATAAGGAAAGGTGAACTTTTTCCATTCGGTATTCCTTTAAACCACTTCTTCCTTTCTGTAAATATGCCTTTCTTTTGGAATGTCTTTTGGGAAATCTTTTTTTTTTTTTTCTGCATCTAGAACATTCTGTATGACCTTCAGTGCATGAAGCCTTTTCATCCTGCATTCAAACTCTAATTCACAGCTCTTTGTGACTTTTTGCACAAGTGCTAATTGAACTAGCAGCAGAGTGTCTTTCGCCTCCCGCTACACAACTGCTCTTGAGATAAAAGCCTGCAGATATGAGAGAAGAGATTTGCTTCACTCTTCCATGCACAGTTCTGATGAGAATTTGTTATTGTCATTTACACAGGAAGCTATAGTCTACTGTGAGATTATAGCCTCCCTAAATTGGAACAACAGTAAGATGTCACATTTATTTGACTTATCAAGGATAAAAAATGGACGTAACACATAGTGCTTTCAGACCGACAATAAGACCTGACGTGGAATGAAAACCTCTCCTGGCATAAGAACAAGAGTAACACAAATGCATTTCTTGAAACTTGTGTCTGAGCAGGGTATAGGAAACAGAGGGATAACCCCTTTCTGATAAACAGAGTGAAATATAATTGAATTAGAATGCAATGAAAGCTGAAAGGAAATGGAATAGAATGACATCAAACTTGAATTAAATGGAATGGACCTTCACAGAAGGTGCCCTTTTTAAAATTCCAGCTGTATAGTTGTCTGTTTTATGATACAGTTTTCAATGGAGAAAGGTGGCCCTTAATGACTAAAGAGTAACTAAGGACAAGAGTGCAATGGGAATGGAGAGCATAATTCATATTAGCATGTCATAGTAATACTTGTTTTAGTGTATATGATGACGTCTACTCTGCCATTTCAAAATGACTTGATGCATTTAATGTTTGCACTATTATATTATTTATGAATATTTTGAATTAACTTTTATTTTAATATTTGTAGTTTTAATTTCAATTAACATTTTTTTTTTTCTCAATAATTTAATTTTAACAATAACAACACTGGTTTACACCTGGTAATAATGCTAAAAAATGCTGGGATAAAAACAACCCAAGTTGGGTTGAAAATGGACAAACTGGGCTGTTTTAACCCAGCTGTTGGGTTAAATGTTTGGCATCATGCTGGGCAGTGTTATTTAACTCAACTATTGCTTAAAAATTACTATGGCTGGCTTAAAATGAACTCAAAATAGTTTGGAAATTAAAAATCAGACACATAATTACTAGAGGCAACAATAATATTCAAAAGGAGAACATTGATTAATAAACAATTTATTCATTAAACGTATTAATGAATTTTCATTTATTAAACATGTTATAATTCCCAACATATTTTGGGTTAATTTTAAGCAAGCAATACAGTAATTTTTAAACAATAGTTGAGTTAAATAAAACTACACCCAGCAGGTTGGTCAAACATTTAACCCAACCACTGGGTTAAAACAACCCAATCGCTGGGTTTGTCCATTTTCAATCCATCTTGGGTTGTTTTTAACCCAGCATTTTCAGCAGATTCAGAGTAATAATACTTCGTTACAGTACTTAAGTATTTTTTGGGAGTATCTGTACTGTACTTGAGTTTTTAAATTTCTGTCTACTTTTACTTTTACTCCACTACATTTCCTAAATAAATTGTATACTTTTACTCCGATACATTTTCCCAAAGCATTTTCATTACTTACTACAAAATAAAGTCGGAAGAACACAGACTGCAAGCAAGCATGTGCAAACAAGTACTCGCACAACCGCAGTTGATTTCATTTTCTGGGTTGCGTCCGTTGCTGGACCGGCTGAGAAGAGTGCGCTGTCATTATACAGTAGGAGAGCGGCCTCTAGAGGCAAAATAAAAACTATAACTGATGCCTTGTAGAGTTTGTTTTGACAAGTGACGTGAGGCTGCACAGAGCGGGACACTTCAAAAACGGATTTAAAACGGACAACAAAATGGTATGTTATACAGTGTACACTACAGTACATGTTTTCATATCACTATAAAGTAATTAGTTTGTTGACTAGATGCTGCATTAGTGGAGAACAGTAGTATGTTTGCCGTCGAGGCTGAGAGGATGAGTACCTCAAGCGGTTAAAACAATGTGACAAAAAAACAACTGTTTAATGTCATGATTGTTACCATTCATTTGCATTAGTTTATATGTATTTGTTCACTGTTATGCATTCATTATTCAGCGAAGTTGCATATTTAAACTGTATTCTCATCATACAGCAACAGAAGAATAACAAATCAGAAATGTAGCCTATTCAATTTCAGTTATTTTATCGACACTGTAACACATATTTTGATTAGATAATCATAAATTTTTCTAAAATAGAGCCAAATGATGTGTGAAAGTAATAGACCCATGCTATGCCTTTGTGTGTAAAGATGGTAATTTTTAAGCATGACTGTTTGGATTTATATGAAATAGTAACACTTTACAATAAGAGTCCACTTGTAACATTAAATAAGGTTAATGTAAGTATTGTTCATCTTTAATGTCAACATTTACATTTTAACATTTTAAAGTTGTCTCTTACATTAGTTATAATGAACGATCAATTTATAATTAATATATTACTATTTTTTATATTTAAAAATTACAATAAACATTTAGCCATTTTTTAATTTAAAGAAACAAAATGTAAGAGAGTTAAAACTGAACACAATCTTGCTACTCAAACTGTGTATAGAACAATTTTTAATGATATTTTTTTGCTCCTTTTGTATTTTACATTTACTTGTACTTTTACTTTCAATACTTAAGTACGTTTAATATTAAAAAAATACTTTTCGTACTTAAGTACAAAAAAATATCACATACTTTAAAAATTTAAAGTAACATTCTAAACAGTAACTTTATCTTCTACCAAAGTCATTTTCTGGTAAAATATCTATACTTTTTCTCAAGTATGGTTTTCGAGTACTTTATACACCACTGTACTCGGTAATGTAGTAGTCAAGGTTTTACGCAAACATATGCTGTATGACCACCTACAGTTAAATGGATTTTGTGAATGGTGCGAACATGGGTATTCGCAGAATTGAGATCTTTTCTTCCCTAATGCTTCCTATCTGACTGAAATGGCTTCTGGAATATGAAAAAAATGTAGGATGGGACTAGATTTTGTCCTTGACAACTTGACATTTGATATTCAACAGTGCTTTGATCTACCTGCATTGACACCATTTTCTTTAAGAGCTGCTATGCAGCCAAAATTATATACCAGTCATCACTGTAAAGCTGCTTTGATCTGAATGCCTGTTTGTTGTGTAGGATAAATTACATGCTCCTCTGAGACATACGTTGTAAAGAGAATAGATGTAGTTTCGGGGGGGGGGTTACATTTTTGATTAAAGATTACAATTGCACGTGAATTAAAAATAAAATAAAATGGTGACTTTAAAACAAACATCGACAAATAGTTTTAAATCATTGCACCATAGGCCTTGCCCACTGGCATTTAGTCCTTTAACCAGTCTTCTACTTTTACATCACGTCAATAGCAATTAGAACCCATTATAATCACTGATGCTCTCTACACTGAATACAGTAAACGGATACCAATTCAATTTTGGACATCCTCCCCACGCTTTAGCTACTCCCAATAACAGGACAAATGTTGGCGTAAAGAAACATTTGTTTTGATACGACCAGTTTAAACAGCTTGTTTGTGTCTCTGCACAGACTTCAGAAGGAACCCAGCATTAGGAACAAGTGGATGTTTTTGTTTGTTTGTTTGTTTGTTTTTTTATCGTGGATCGCGTCCCAGGATTATGTTTGTTCGGATCATTTGAGCTCGAAAAATTTCTCTATCTGCAAAGAAGTCAAAAAAAGTCAGCACACCAAAGCTCCAAAAATAAGCGCAACATTTTAATATAAGACTCACACAGGTTACGTTTCAAGCTTTGAGCTTTGGTGTGCTGACTTTTTCCTGCTTTTTATAAATAAGTCACAGTGATATGGAAATCACAAAGAAACTTTTGTTGAAAAATAAAGTAGCTAACTGCATTGGATCTGACATCACAATCTGTAAGTAAACAATTTCATAAGGCTTTGTCTGTATATAGAGTTTTATATGGAAGATGTTTTCAAAACACTTACTCGCATGCAAACGTGATAAGGCGTTGATACTTTAGTTTCCTATTCAACAGTGGTTATATACCGACAAGCCTTAAATGTGTTGCCCCCCTGAAACAGAATGCGTGAACCAAAAAATCTACATGAATGCATAAAGGGTGTTAAAATTAGCAGTATTAACAGTAATGGTAATTAACAGTTTTCTTAATGTTAAAATGATCTTAGAGACATAAGATTTGCACCTTTCTAAGTATAACCTTTGGGCAGTTTGCACCTCTTCCTTTGTATGGGCCTTCAGCTGTTCCTTCCTGTGGCCTCTACTGCTTCTGAAATCTGCATCTGAAAAAGTTCTACATTTAAGAACTTTATATCTGTTAAAAAGTATGCATAGTATGAATAAAGTATTATCAAGAATGCACGTGTATAGTATGAATGCAATCTGAATGTTCTACATCCGCCACCATGTTAGCATTATCATGTGAGCTTTAGAGTGACTTTAGAGCTCCTGTGTTGATTCACAACTATAAAAAAGCAATGAGACTTTACTGTTGGCTGCCACTCTCAAATTGACTATTTCTAAGAACTCAGCCCTCACACCAAGAGAGTTAAAAGAGTGAGCAAGAAATAGAGAAAAAGAGACCAAAAAAGATAGGGATGGCTTTAGCCACCAGAATCTTGTTGAATTCTCATTGGTTGGTAGCCAGACAGTAACGGGATTCTTATTAACAAAAGTATCTGTATGACTCCTTTGTGAGATTTTTCTCTTTTTTCGTATTAAATTGGTTGTTAATTGTTATTTGATGTGGTGTGTGTGTGTAAGTATATGAGAATATTATTATTATATAAACCTGATTGTAACAAAATAGTGAACATTTAACCAAGCATAGAGGTCTAAAAGTTTCATTTATCAGGTTTCTTTTTTTTTTTTTAACTGAATCAACTTGTGGTTGCCTCAAGATTATTGGGTTGGGAGCTTACTTCCAGTTTTAACATGCAGTGTTTGTATGGGAAATACTTTAGGCAGAGATCTAGGCAGTATCGTGTAATTTCCCTTCCATTATGTAAGAAATTCAGAAACTCGGGACATAGGGCTCTTGAGATAGAATTCAGCCTACAACAGCTGAAAAAAAAAGGTGCATTTCTTTATTTCCTCTCTCCGACAAGGGTCTTAAATTCCCTGCAGTGCAATTTTGAATTCAAGCCATCCAGCACTTCAGCAAAAGCTTAAAAGTTTAAAATATTCCTTTTCATGATAGACTTTTTTACAGGTTCTATAGCTCTCACAGTTGGCAAGCTATAAATTTAAGAGTGTGCTCTTCACACTTAAATCTGTACAGTAATTGCTGTTGTCTGACACGCATTACAGTTACTCCCATAGACACTTTACTGTCAGTAACATTTCTATATTGCTGCAAACAATTGTTTTGGAATAGCTCATAAAATGTCCCAACTTGCTGACAGATATCACTGAAATAAGTATTGTGAGAAATCACAGTTGCCTCTTTGACAGCTCTGTACACTGTGCGGAGCAAAAACATATCTGACTGCAGCCTTAGCATGTTAACCGATCAGGGGTGCGTTTCCCAAAGCGAACTATGGTCGCAAGTTCCGTCGTTACCAATAGAGTTCAATGGGACTTACGACCATGGTTCACCAACGATGCTTTCGGGAAACTCACCCCAGAATCTTGGATGCGTCCCTATCAAAATATTGTTTATTATCTGTCATATGATTTTTTTGGCTCAATCAGTGGTGTGTGTGTGAGATATGACTACCTGTTTGTTTTAATGGGTTATTTCATTCCCCACAAAATGAAAAGTTTGTCATCATTTACTCACCCTCATATCATTCCAAAGCCATAAGACTTTATATTCTCTCATCATTTTGTCCATCCATTGAAAGTCTATGTAATCAACATTTTGAAGCTTCAAGCTTGTACATAAAGACACTGTGAAAAAAAATAAAATAAAAAAAATAATATGAAGCCTTTATTTCATGAGTTTATTTCAGTTTATTGCTTGTATATTGTCAAATGGTAGTGCTTGACATGCAAGAACCAATTGAGGTTTGTTCAAACTTCCATAATGAATTTGTTTGTGAAGCTGCCATGTTTCGGTTTGCATCTCCGGTAAAATAGCACAAACAAGATCATTTACTTTCAGCTTAGTGACCATGATAAATGAATAGCTAACACATGGCATGACTCCCATTACCTTTGGAGCAAACTTAGTTTGGACTGCCTAAGGCTATACTGTTAAACAATGTACAAGTAATACTTTTAGACTTCTTTATTTATAACCTTCAATTATACAGAAGAAGCAGGTGTTTATGATAAATAAAATAAATAATAATAATAATAAAAAAATATTGATAGTTTTTATTTCACATTCTTAGTTTTGTTTGAAATTCATAACATTACGTTGCAAAAAACAAAACAAAAACAAAGTGCAATTCATCTTCTGATGTATAATTTGTCATATAGTGATAAAGCTGCTTTAGAATTGTTAGCAGTTGACATGAGACTCCAAATGAAAGACTTGTGAACACTGGGTCTTTTCTCTGAATATTGCAACATTGTTTAGATAAAAGGGTCTCTTTTGCTGTCACTCTTTTCTCCTGTGAGAATGTGAGGTCATTTGCTCCTCTATTTCAGCAGCACTTTAAACATGATGACAACAGCTGCTTTTAGTGCCAGAGTGTCTAAGGCTGACACTTGCCAGGGAAGCATGATAGAAATGCACAATCATTCATAATGTTAAATGTAGGCATATATCTGGTGATAAAATTTCAGGAGTTATCAATCACAGTTATCCGTTAATTTACTGTGGTAGAAACAAGAAAAAAATTCTTGATTTAAGGAAAGAAAACTGTCTAAAAATTGTTTACTGATTTTGTTTTTAGGTTCAACATTCCCCGTTGACTTAAAGGATTAGTTCACCCAAAAATGAAAATTCTGTCATTTATTACTCACCCTCATGTCGTTACACACCCGTAAGACTTTTATTCATTTTCGTAACACAAATTAAGATATTTTTCATAAAATCTGATGGCTCATTGAGGCCTGCATTGCAAGCAAGACAATTACAGTTTCAATGCCCAGAAAGCTACTAAAGACATATTTAAAATAGTTAATGTGACTACAGTGGTTCAACCTCAATGTTATGAAGCGACCAGAATACTTTTTGTGCACCAAAAAACAAAATAATGACTTTATTCAACAATACCAAGTGATGGGTGATTTCAAAACACTGCTTCATGAAGCTTCAAAGCTTTACAAATCTTTTGTTTCGAATCAGTAGTTAAGAGCGCGTATCAAACTGCCAAAGTCACGCCCCCCCAGTGGTGAACCATTGAGATTTCGAAAAACTTATGGTGTAACGAAGCCTCGTTTACTGAAATCATGTGACTTTGGCAGTTTGATATGCGCTCTGAACCATTGATTCGAAACAAAAGATTCGTAAAGCTTCGAAGCTTCATGAAGCAGTGTTTTGAAATCACCCATCACTAGATATTGTTGAATTGGCACACAAAAAGTGTTTTTGTTGCTTCATAACATTAAGGTTGAACCACTGTAGTCCATGAACTGTTTTAAATACGTCTTTTGTAGCTTTCTGGGCATTGAAAGTGTTAATTGTCTTGCTGGCAATGGAGGCCTTACTGAGCCATCGGATATCATCAAAAATATCTTAATTTGTGTTCCGAAGATGAACGAAGGTCGTACGGGTGTGGAACGACATGAGGGTGAGTAATTAATGACAAAATGTTCATTTTTGGGTAAACTAACCCTTTAATAGCTGAATAAACTTTTAATCTTAACAATTATCTGATAATACTTATCAGATATGACTCTTATTTCAATCTCTCGTTGCCTCTCTTCCTCTCTTTCACACACACACCGACACATACACACACACACACACACACACACAAAGCAATCACAATTTGACCTGAAAAAGAGAAAGAAAAGAAAGAGTGGCATGGTGATGGTGGTCGATAAAATCACTTCTCTCTTGAGTCCTTAGTAAGTGAGTTGGCTCTCTCCCACTGCCCTGATGGCCAATGTCAGTGAAGCAGTACCCAGCAGTGTGTGATTCTGGATGCTGTCCATGCCGGGACCTTTGTTATGACCAGCAATGGACTCAAACACACACACACACACACACACACACACACACACACACACACACACACACACACACACACACACACATATATCCGTGCACATCAGCACCCATCCTGTCCACAGCTGCCAGCGTTTACAAGGAGCGATTTTATGCTCCGTTATCGACCTTTAAACTTTTTCCATTTACACCCCACTCTCCCTTTTCAGAGACCTTGTTGTTGGTTTGGTTGGCCACCTTTGCACTATACATTTCAGAGGCACTGCTAAGAGTACTTGTTTGTCAGTTCTGGTGATTGCTTCTGTCTCTTTTTCTATTAAGCTACTGGTTCAGCTCTCTCCATCCCGTGATCCACGGTCACTCTGAACATTTTTCTGGACTCCTCACCTAGTTTTGTACAAATCAGACGGACCCACTTTATATTAAGTGGCCTTAACTACTATGTACTTACATTTAAATTAATAATTTAATACAGTGCACTTATTGTGTACATACACGTTTTTACATTGTACTTATATTTTAAAAACACCTGCATGTAATTACATCTGTAATTAGTTTTTGTAATTACATTTATAATTACACTGTTGACCCATCCCTTACACCATACCCCTACCCTTAAACCTACCCAAACCACCAAAGCTTTCCCTAACCTTACCCATATCCCACCTCAATAGCAACAAAAGTGTTTTGCAATTCACTATGAACCCAATAAGTACATTGTACTTATTTTTGATGTAAGTACATAGTAGTTAAGGCCACTTAATATAAAGTGGGACCAATCAGACTTTAATTATCAGGGGACAGTTGCATCAACTGTGCGTAAGTTACAATTAGCATAGCTGTAACGTAAAGGGGCACTAAGTTACAACTTACACACTACTAAATATATATATATATATATATATATATATATATATATATATATCCGACCAGGAGTAATGTTTGGAATAAAACAGCAGATTGATTGAATTGCATCAATAAGCTCATGTTTTACCTGACAAACTTAAATTCTTTAGACACTGATGATGCTGACTTCAATTTAAAAGAGAGAGAACATTATGTAAATAAAATAATTGTTATCGACCTGCCACCCAGGTTTAAGTCTGATCTGGGTCATGTACCGAAGCTGTTTCTCCACTTTCCTGTCAAATGTCTATTGACCTAAAATAAAGGGGATTAAATAGTTATTTACTGAAGGCCAATTCACACTAAACCGACAGACGCCAACCAAAGGCATTAGACACTTCAGCGGGTTTTGTTGGATCAGTGTGTTACCCCTGTCATCGACGGCGCTCGTTTAAACCGATTGAACATGTTCAGCAACATTTGCCAGGTCGTGGAATGTCTGAGAAGTGACATACTGTAATTTAGTTGTTGTCTGTATTGCAGTGTCTGTGATTTGCCCTTTAAGCAGATTAATTTATCACATACTGTATATTAATAATTACTCATAAAAAACGAATTATGATAATTGACATTAAGTCTAAAAATACATTAGTCTACTAATATACTAAACTTTGATGAGTAAAGTGTATGGTCTTGTGTTCAACCTTTAATATTTTTTAAATTGTTCTACAGGTCAATGTATATGATGGCTGACCCTATAGTGCCTCAGTCTATCATCTAGTACATCTCCTGTTTTGGTGTTTCTTGATTATTCTTAGATCTCAAGAAGCTCAATTTAACAATTAGCAGCCCGCCCACTTCTTATTGGTTTGTCTGTTTCTAGGAAAACAAATGGAACCTTCTCATTTAAGCAGCCCTCATGCATAACTAATGTGTTTCCACAACCTGTTGCCTTTCATCAGTCTGTCAGTGAATGTTAGTGCAGCCCTGACTGTTAGACATACTTTTTTAAAGCATTTTTTTTTAATGTATCAAATATTTGTTTAATGAATAAATGATTTCTTTGATGTAGTATAAGTAAATAATTGTTTAAACATTGTTCTTGAGAAAACTATATGATTCTTGACAAATATTGATCACATATGGTAGAATAGTTCACCCAAAAATAAAAATTCTGTCATCAATTACTCGCCCTTAAGCATTTAATATGTGTTCAAATGAAGTTTAACGAGCGATTTACAAGCAATTTTTTAAAGGCCGGTCATTTTTTATGAAACCTGAGAGATTTCTGTCCCTCCTTCAAAAGTCTAAGTATCCAAAACTTTGATGCTTCGAAAAGATCATAAAGAGATAAAAATCCAGTTTAAAGTCTTCTGAAGAGACAAGATTGATGAACAGATTTAATTTAGGCAGTTATTCACATATAAACATTGATCAACGCACATACATAGATCACATCAAATATGGTAAATGGAAGATCAACCATACTCACGTCACATAAAAGAACAAACCTCATTGGTTCTCAGGTGTCAAGCAAGTACGTTTGAGCTTCCGTTTACCATAACTTATGGTAAAACGCTGAAATTAAATCTGTTCATTATAAATTGTGATTGCTTAATTCACATGGATTAGGGTAAGTGTACCCATTAAGCCCACTTAAATCTAAGTTTAGGTGTTTTTCATAGATATTGACATGGTTTATAAGAAAAAAATATTTGTTAAATTGCAAGATTTATCTTTCATTTGAAAATGAATTAATTAGTTGATGTACATTTTAGAATATAAAATTAAGAAATGTTATGAATAAAGTCATAAGTCTGGCATGGGCTTAAAGGTGCAATATGTAATATTTTCTGCCCACTAGAGGTCGCTAGAGGCCTATTCAAAACAAAGGCGTAGCTCGATGGTGCCAAGTTTGAGCGCGGAATCTTGGGACATGTGGTCTTCACCTCAACGACCGGTGGAAAAGAATTTGGATAGGACTTGGGAAGAAATCATGTTCATAGATGCGATTATTAACGTTACTGTAGTATGAAGCAGAGCAGGACCGAGTGTTGTGGGAGCTGAACGAGGCCGCTGGAGCGACTGCGCAACACACGCCTCATGAGCAGCACAACTTTTATTATGCTGCAGTCGCCGGTGCTGTTTCCGCTTTTCCGGTCATGACTATGAGGTAACACAGCTCTGTTTATCATATTAGATACATTTGAATGTGTTAAAAATATTATAACATTACTCTGTGTGTTTGCTAGGTGGCTGCTGTGAGACATTTGTTGCCTTCTGCAGTAAGCTAGATCGATTTTAGAATATCATATTAAATGCTGGATGGCATACCGAGGGTAACGCGGGTATGATGCAATTGACAGGCAACTCCTCACATGTCCCAGAGCCTTGGTTAAAATTGCAATTTTCTCACGATTCACAAATAGTTGCAAACATTTGGGATATTGTAAGTACTCAAGTGAACAAAATATATAACACTGGCCTAATGTTTTTGGGATATTTTACTGCAAAATTCTTACATTTTGCACCTTTAATTGGTACTTTGGCACACATGTGTTCCAAATAAGCCCAAATCATGATTGACATGATTGATAAGTAAAACATCAATATATTTATTCAGTGACAGAGTAGTATTTAAAAAAATTTTTTTTACTAATGTTTGATTAGAGCTCTGGGTAGGGTGGGATGGATAGGTGTTAGTTTCTGGGGGTCCAGGCTGGTGGTCTGGAGCCTTAAGACGGCTTGACACTGGAGTTGTAGCTGGAGTCAAGCTGGAAGTTTGACCGGGTGTATCTCGGGAGCCAAGCCAAATTAAGGGTCTCTTAGTGGGCCCCACATGCCCAGAGTATGGAGCCTTAGCTCCCGAATTATGGCTTGGCTCCCGAATTATGCCCAGTTATACATAAGGAACTTTAAGACAAAACGGGCATTATCTCAATTTAATGAATGTGTGTAATTTGTAGGCCTATCTCAATATAATTGTAAATTAAAGTAGTAAGTAGGGTAAGTTAAGGTAAAAAAGTTAAGGTAAAAGTACACCAAGAAATGTTATCATTAAACACTTTCATTCAGAAAATTGATCAAAGTTTGTAACTACAGGGATTCCTCATTGAAACACATAAGGTGGGCTTAAATGAGTAATGGTGAAAAAAAAAAGACAATGTTTTCCTTTGTATAAAATACAAGATAGGTTTACAAAGTCATGCATGGAGCTTAAATATAATGTGGACTAAGCATTATAGTAATTTTCATTCTGCCCACATTGAGAAATGTTAAGATTTTTTTCATTGAAGGTTAGCTTGTGTTGGCTATAGTTTGCATGCGTTTTGTGGTGCTGTACCATTTAAGCTCATCTTTAAAAAAGTTAATTTATGAAAATAATCTGTTCTACAAAACAATTTATGATGTATTTATTTGTAAATTAATGTAAAATGAATCACACTGTCTCGCGCTTCTACTTCAATGAGTGCTAGACATCACTGCCGTTGTCAGAGCGCGATCAGACCTCACTAAGCGAGTGCTGAAAGCAGTTGGACATAGTGGTGTTTTAGAGGTAAAAAAAATTATCTAAATACTGTTCGGTTTCTCGCACAAACCGATCGTTTCATGTCTTAGGACATCAATGTGTCATCACGAGCCGCAGGGTTTAATTTGGATTTATCTATGCAAGGTTTTTTCGACTCTTATTGATCGAGTTCCCATTCACTCCCATTATTTGACTGACAGACGGCAACGGTTGGAGTTAAAAATCATCATTTGTGTTCTACTGAAGTAAAAAAGTCACCTACATCTTGGATGCGCTGGGGGTAAGCAGATAAACATCAAATTTTCATTTTTGGGTGAACTATCCCTTTAAGGGAACTACCTGATTAAAGAACCCATGGAAGTACTTAATGTGTTTAATTTTCTCTCATGTGTTGAAATTTTTGCTATTAAAACAAAAACTTTGGGTGGGACATCAAGAAAAGACACATCAAAATATTGTATGTCCTTTCTTTTAATCATCAGTAGGCCATGAATTTCTATTTTTTTTAGTGCATGTATTATTAGGGGGAGGGACATACTAATAGAGAATATTTGATTGGATAAAAATCTGTGTAGTCAATCAGTATCAATATTTTTATCTAAGTTTTTCCAGAAAAAAAACAAAACAAAAAAACATTCATTTAAATATGTATATCTTGATAAAAGTTCATTTTGTGAATATTTAGGAGCAAACTAGCATATACAGAGCCTCAAAGCTAACACACAAGCCACAAAAAGTCTTTTCTGATTTCATGGGGTCTTTATGGACACCTGTAGAGCACAGTGATTCTGATGTGTTTAGATCCACACGCAGCCTGCAGGTAATACAAAAGAATTCTGATGAAAAACAAACCAAATCAAGTGTAAATGCATGCATTAAGTAATCACCAGAAGTCAGTGAGCAAACAAGGTTGTGATGGTTGAGTTGGTGTTAAACTCAGAATCCCTACTGAGAGTTGGCTTGTGAAGCAAATGATCTGCACAGTCCAAGCTGTTATTTGTGATGCTTCAGAACACACATAAACACACACAAAGTAAAACTGTAACACAAAAGCAACACGACATGATTGATGGGACACTCAGAAAAGTTTATATTTACTTAGCAGACAGCTAACAGCTAATGTTTGATGATTGCCACCACACACACATCTTTAGCTGTCAATATGAACTTCTGTAGTAGAGTGTAGGCTGAAGTCTCATGTGAACGAATAGTGTGTGCGCATTTATGTGTGTGCGTTCATATTTCTGTATAAGAAGCCTCAGGGGACTAGTTAAGGGAAAGCAACACAAATCATTAGCATTCTCAGAGAGATATAAAGCTGAAAAATTCAGGATTAACTCCCCAAGTGCTGACATGCTCTACTTCTGTCAACATGTTATAAAGTCACAGCAGACATTACATAAATCACAGCTCCACTGGTACTTAGACCAATAAACGCATTTACATAAATTAGCTCATTCATAATTCACCTTGCTGACGCACACCATCCTCATATTAATGATTGTTAGGTTCAGTTACACAGAACACGAAGAACAGCTTTCACTCTAATTCATTCTTGTTCTCTCTCGCTGGTTTATCCATCCGTCCATTCATTCATCAACTCTACCTCCTACCTTGATGAAAAAATTACCATCAGCATGACAGCTTTTGTAAAATCTTGCTGGTGAATCATCATGTGGCCAAAATCTTGGCTGGCCAGCAGTAAGTGAAGCAGAAAATCATATTTCAAAGCAATTTAAAGTTCCTCCCATGCATAGTTAATAAAACACTGCTTAGATATTTGATGACAGAGAATGCATGAGCCCGGATCTAAGTGATGTAATCCACCAGCAGGACTCCATCAAGAATTCAATTTCATTTGAAAGGCCCATAATGAAATGAAGCCTTGTGTTGTTGCATATGCAAAGATTTCAAATTAGAGATGTTATTCTTTAAATATTTAATAGAATGGCCTGTTTCGTGTAGAATCTCAGCCTTGTTGATAAAGAAAATAACGTTTTTCATCTTTCAAGTCTGGTTTGAGGCAGATGGGTCAACATTCATTTGTTATTATGGGTAAGTTTAAAGAATATTTCACTTAAAAATGTACAAACAGACCATTTTAAGCCACTGATAGCGTTCCCCTTCAGTGGGATGTCAACCTCTCTTACAGGATCATTGAAGGGATAGTTCACCCAGAACTACAGAATGTAATAACTCTTGTTATTCCAAACCCATAAGTGTTTCATTTATTTTTGGAACACAAATAAAGATATATTATTCTCTCAAATTCATTACGCTATTGGATTCATTTCACTTCAGAAAGTACACAAAGAAAAAAAAAACTGATATCATTCCTGCAAACTAGTCGCTTTTCGGCAAAATTCAAATTCGAAATTTGTTGAATCAAAATATGTAATTTATGTGAATCGCGTAGATCCAAAGAGTTTTTTTTTTTTTTTTTCCGGGGGTGGGGGGTGTCAGGGTGAGTTTGCAGGCACAATAAATTGAAAATGGGCTACTTTCCCATAGACCATAAACGTCTCTCGAGCTGTCGTGATCTTTTTTGGCGCTCTGTGGTGTGACTGACACATCGCTGTAGCGCTTCGGTTCAAACAGAGGCAAAGGGCACGTGAACCGATCATCTCTTCCGCTTTACAACACGAAATAAACATGAATGGATATAGAATGAATGAATACCAAAGGTATGTTGAAAGATCCAGTACAACTTACTGAAAGATCCAGTACAACTTACTGAAATCTGCAACATGTCATAAGTAACTTTAATCAATCAATCATTGTTTCAACCGTGGAAAGCGGCAATAAAATAGCTTGTAAAAATGTCACATTTATCGTAAAATTTGCCTCAAAAAAGCTGTTCAATGTCAAAAAACTTGTTAGTCAGCTACAAAATTGAACTTAGAGAGAAGCATTTTGATATATATCCACTGTGACTATAGGCCATTGCATATTCATGTACTTAACATTCATTGCTTCAATACTGAATGTATAAAACTTTATGACGGCCACCATTTAAATGTGTGGCCGATATTAAAAACGAGTAGAAACATAATTGTCATCATAATGTCATTAAAAATGTATTATAACGTTATTATAAAAACGTCATGTGTAATTTATAAGTAGCTTACAAATCAATTAATTTTAACCTTTAATATTATAATGATGTACCAGCTGTGGTTCCCTGTATAGTTTACAGCATTAGTTGAGAGATTTTTATTTTTTATTTTTTTGCCATGGACTGTATGGGCCCCAAATTAATCATTATTGAATTGAAGGTAATCAAATCGAAATCAAATAACAAGCTTCTGAATCAAAATCGAATCCAATTGTGAAATTTGTGTCAATGCCCAGCCCGTGTCAATAAATGTTTTTTTTTTGTTTGTTTGTTTGTTTGTTTGTTTTTTTACTTGAAGCAAATGTTGTTTTTTTCCATTTATTTTCTTGTGGGAGTTCACCAGAATACTTAGTTTATACTTTAAAATCATGAAAATTTTCTCCTGGGGGAGGATGCCCTACTAATGTATTTACTTTGTAAACATGCCACCTTTTTCACCACTTTGGAGTTTGCAGGTATGTGATATGAATCAAGCATTCTAACCCCTCTGAAGAGACGTGAAATCTTAATATGATGAACAGATTTAGTTTAGACTTTCAAATATGGTAAACAGAAGCTCAACCATTCTTATTGACTTGTGAAAACAAACCAGTTCTTGCTGAAGCTCAAACGTGTTTGCTTGATGCACAAAAATAAACCTTGTGTCAAGCAAGCATTTATTGAAATGTCTAACTCAAAGGAATGATTCATTCAGAAATCCAATATTGATACAGCTCTCATGAATGTGTTGAAATATAGGGTGGATGTCAAAAATTTTAGAGAACAACAAGCTTAATTTTGATATGTTTCTCACACATTGCTATTGTTTGGGTTTTAGAAGACTTTGTGCACAAGCCAGATGGACCGCTTTTATCATAATCAGTGCATTTGCAAATGACTTGACATTAAAATAGAGATCAAATGATCTGCATACTAACGGTTGCATATTGTATGTTTTCAAAGTGTAATTATGAGCATTGTTTTCTAATCTAGATTAGATCAACAGAAGAGCAACAGAAACTGCCTATACTGACCCTGATTTAACAGACAGACAGACAGACAGACAGACAGACACACACACACACACACACACACACACACACACACACACACACACACACACACACACACGGGTAACTCATCCACAAACTGCAGAGAAGGAAGAAACACCCTCCTTCACCACTGAGGCCAAGGAGAGTCATGCATATCAGGGCTGATACGAAAGAAACCAAACAGCGAGAGTGCTTATTATCAGTTCGAAATTACTATAATGAAGGGGAAAGTGGTTTCCAAATGATGCTGTCCTCTCTCCAAAGGTTAAACTGATGATGAGGTTCTTCCACTGCACATTATTATTAATTCCACTGTTACAACAATGTGTTGATGTACAAATGCATTCAGTTTTCCAACAAAGCCTGCAATTTCATTAATACAATGACTAATGTGTCACTCAGGGTCTCTGAATTTGGCTATATTTATAAATTCATAAGAATAAATAATACACTACTAAATTCCTATATGTTCCTCATTAGGGTTCATGTATTACATGAAGAAAAGGTACTGCAAATGACTGGAGGTTGTGTCCAGATTAGCATGTCTAAAATGTACTCTGTGACACTTGCTACATATCTGTCAGCAAAAGACTAAAATAAAGATTTTCAAAGAATCACTTGATCAACATTTGTTATAAAACCTCTTAAATTATGGAAACCTTTAATAAAACACTTTAAAATTTGGATTTCCATCTGATCAACGTTTGGTAAATGTGTTCCATTTTTTTTTTCCCCACTTTTTTGACATTAATATTTAATTTAACAATTATTATAATGTATGGTGTTATTAATTATTCAATGATTCAGACTTTTTTAAATATATGCATTTGTTAATAATTAAAGAATGTCATAATTATTCATTATCATAATCTATAGATCATTATGTCTCAATTCATGACACCCTTTTATTTAAAAATAGGTCTAAATAATGCATAGAATAATTTATAATTTAAACTCAACTAGGATTCTGTTGTTTGATTTGTCAATCACTATTTAATTATTGTCAAAATTCATTCTATTTACACAGAATGTCTGATTTAGTATATTAAATAATTTATATATATAAAAAAAAAAAAAAAAAAAAAAAATTAGCCCCGCCTCCACTAGCTCATGCCAGTTCGGTGAGTCTAGTGTTGTTATAGTGATGAGCAATTTGTTGTTTGTGTTGTGGATATTTAAGAAAAAACTTGCTTCGCTTCGTATATTCAGTTCAATTTCTGACGCTTAAATTGTGTTTTAAATTATGAATTGGTAAAACGCCTTTGCAAAAGGGTCTGAATCCACTTGCATTTCTTTGGACTGCTCTCTCACTAAATCACCTGAAGTGATTTCTCATTAAAACAGACAGTTTCGAGAGAACAAGCAGCCGTTTTTCTCTGTGAACATGTGCTAAATGGATGTTTGACAATTTCGTTGCTTTTTGGAGTTCAGATTTTAAAAAAAAACCTTCAGTTGAAATTCTGCAGATGCCCATGCCGTCTCCGTACATGAAATAAATGCACATCCTTGAATGAGCACGGATTTCCAGCATATTTACTTGAACAGGTAGACTAATATTTATGGTTTTGATCCATTCCAGAGGCAGCCAAAATCAGAATTTATAATGGACTGAATAGCTCTCTCAGAACTTGACGTGTGAGGACACACTGACATGATATGCACACGCACACGCCCAGAGCAATATTGTTTTAGCTATGTTTTATAGTATTAAAATATTTCGAAGGACAAAAACATGAACTTTATTGATATGCTATAGCCTGCCGGCACCTTGTTGTGAATGGTTACAAGGTAGTCTGTGACGTCACAAACACCAACGATTTCAAACCGCAGGTTTTAGACTGTCTTTGGTTTACTGCAGTTTCAAACATAAAATACTCAGCAATGGTGCTGACTTATGAATTTGCACATGGTTTGTCTTAAAGCATATTAACCCTTAAATGCATACCTCTTGTCTTTTGTGACCTGGGACGTCATTCACTACGCTCCTCGTTAATTTTTTAAAGTTAACATCAACCTTCTTGGTATTCCTCAATCAATTCATTATAAAGAATATAACAACAACAAAAAAATCATAAAATTATAAAAGTATGCTTATTTTTGTATTCATTTTTTGTAAAAATTGTATATTGTCACAAATGACCCAATACAATTTTTTCTGCACAACAATAATTGAATCTTAGATGACGGAATAAGTGCAATTCACCTTTATTCCACAAGGTGGCAATGTCTGATACACAATGATGAAGTGACGACTCATTTAGACAGAAAACGAAATAATAAGAAAAACATGAAATGGCTCAGCGATTTACTGCAGAATCGCGAATGGGCTTATATTCGTGACCTCAAACATAAAACTAGCCCATTATTTGCTGAATTTACTGGGAAATGAGCTCTGACGAGGACAGTGATGATGGCATAAAACATCTGCTCAAACGGAGCCCTTTCAAGCTCCAAAAGGTAACAAAATATGCTTTATTTTATTATTCTGTAATTGTTACTCTAATATCAGAGGAGTTTTATATTATCGTGACAGGTAGAGATCCTTCCGTGTTAGATATTGATCCGGGTCGATAAAGACCCGAATATGTAAGAGTGATTGGCGAAACAGTCATGCATTTAAGGGATAAAAACACTACATAGACATATAAACAACATTAAAAACTTGATTTTAATATTATAAAGTGATGAGAATACTTTTTGTGCACCAATAAAACAAAATAACGAATTATTCAACAATATCTAGTGATGGCCGATTTCAAAACACTGCTTCATGAAGCTACCAAGCTTTATGAATCTTTTGTTTCGAAACAGTGGTTCAGAGTGAATATCAAACTGCCACATGATCCGTTGAAATTTCAAAACACTTATGACGTAACGAAGCCTCGTTTACTGAAATTACGTGACTTTGGTGCTCCGAACCACTGATTCGAAACAAAAGATTCTTGATAATTCTTGATAATCATTCTTGATTTGAGCACTGTACTCACATGAACGGTTTTAAATATGTTTTTAGTACCTTTCAGGGCATTGAAAAAGGAAATTAACTTGCTGGTAACGGAGGCCTCACTGAGCCATCGGATTTTATCAAAAATATCTTAATTTGTATTCCAAAGATGAATGAAAGTCTTACAGGTGTGGAAAGACAAGAGAGTGAGTAATTCATGATAAAATTTTCATTTTTGGGCGAACTAACCCTTTAAAGTAAATGCTGGTTTTTGAAAAGTACAGTAAATAAAATTATGAACGCAACACTTCTTTTTTTTTGCCCCCATTTTTCATGAGCTGAACTCATAGATCTAAGACTTTTTCTATGTACACAAAAGGTCTATTTCTCTCAAATATTGCTCACAAATCTGTCTAAATCTGTGTTAGTGAGCACTTCTCCTTTGCCAAGATAATCCATCCAAATCACAGGTGTGACATATCAAGATGCTGATTAGACAGCATGATTATTGCACAGGTGTGCCTTAGGCTGGCCACAATAAAAGGCCACTCTAAAATGTGCAGTTTTATCACACAGCACAATGCCACAGATGTCGCAAATTTTGAGGGAGCGTGCAATTGGCATGCTAACTGCAGGAATGTCCTCAGAGCTGTTGCCCGTGAATTGAACCGGCCTTTTGTGTACATAGAAAAAGTCTTAGATCTTTGAGTTCAGCTCATGAAAAATGAGGGCAAAAACAAAAGTGTTGTGGTTATAATTTTATTTTGTTTAGTGTATGTAAAGTTTGCAGCATAGACTCTTTAAAATAAAGTTTTGCACACCGGTGTGTTATTGTAAGGACAGCTACATTACATTTTTCACGCCGCTAAACATGTGGAACAAAACAAACTGTGATTGGTTGCTTTACATGTCAGTCAGACAACCTCTGGGTGGTCTTTGGCCAATGAAAGCTGCTATGAAGTCCGCTATGAAGTCCAGACCTTTTGCAGTCATTCTGAAGGTCAGGGCTATAAACACTGGGGCAAATTAATCAGAAACAGGTGAACTGAATGGGACACACATACAGGAAAGGATTATTGTCAAACCCAAACAGGTATTTATTAAACAGATGGACATATGAAGCAGGTGAGTAATAGCAAAGTCAGAGTTATTTATGACTTCTGAATAATGATTAAAAGTCCTTTCACCAGGTAGCTTGGGATGACACAATGACCAGTGAGTGGAGGAGACTGGAGAGAACACACTACTTGGAAGGTTGGAAAAGGTGAGGAAACACAGGTAGATAATCGGAGAGGAGAATGCTGGAGGAATATGAAGAAATCTCAGGAGCATAACTGGGGAATCCACAGGAGACAACTTCATGTAAATAGATCAGGTAAGGAGCCAATAATCCACATTGGAGTCCAGACAATGAGTGACTGAGCAGTGTGTGCTCTTATACTATGATTGATGAGTGAGCTGATGAGGGACAGGTGCAGGTGATTAAAATTCTGGTGAGAGTGAGCTGGCTGTGTGTGTGACTGGGAGCCTGGTGACACAATGACAATTTCCCCCTATAACTCAAGGTTTTCTCATTTAAAAGGTTTGCAGCAGCCGGTTGCAGGTCATAATATGACATGCAAGATGACTGACAAGTAACCCAACAATGTAGCCTGTATATTAGCATAAATATAACACTAAAGTCTGCTGTGAAGTAATCATAAAATTTGTGCATAGCCGTAAGCAGGTGTAGTGGTAATACTTTTATTGTACATTTTTGTTTTATAGTTTGTGTTTTACCTTTAATGTTTTGATGTTGTTCAGCACTTTGGCCAACAGCTGTTGTTTTAAATTGTGCTTCATAAATAAATGTCACTGACTGACCTACATAACATGATGCTAATGTTATGTAACTCTCCCATTACCTCTCGCCTATAATCAGTTTTTACTAATTTTAACTGTGAATGAGAAATTCGCCTAAGTACCCTTTTCAATCCGATCGTGCACTAGCTTATCCAAACCTGATCATAATTGTGAAGACTGTAAGAGGTTCAACAAAAATCTAAGAAAATAACTTTAAACTATATCCTGAATTCCAATTGTCTATGACCAGTACGAATGCTAAATCTCCTTTCTTCACATTGCATTCAAGCTTAATTGAGCAATTGAACTGCTCTTTTGAACTAGCGCTACAAGTTAATTAGACTGGCCTTTGGAGTGAGCTACCTGATAAGTATGAGGAAAGAGCTGTTTTACAGCACTGGCCCTTCAAAAAAAGGAAAAAAAAAGAAAAAAAGCATTGGTGCATGTTAATCACTACCTACATTAAACCGACCAGCGAAAAGTATAAAGGAAAAACAATGGCAGCATGTATTGTTATGTAAAATTTCTCATTATTTTCTTTTCACAGCAGTGGAGAAGAAGGATTTAATTCAGCATATCTCGAGATACATAGGAACAATTTGAAGTTAAGGTATTAAAATAATAATAATAATAATAATAATAATAATAATAATTATAATAATAGTAATCATCTCCTATTAAGTAAATTTTCAAAAGTTTGAACATTTCTGCCCCAGAATTTTTTTTTTTTTTTTTTTTTTTTTCATGACCATTAACTGGCTGAGACTCTCCTTCTTCCAGAATGGTAGCTTGCCTTGCACATATTTTGTTTCAATTTAAATTGAATGCAACAAAAAACATTTGTAATACAAAACAGTTGTGTTGATGCAGTGGTAAGACGAGATGCAATGCAGCATTCCATGGTACGTTCTGTGCAGTGGCGTGCAGTAGTGTTCTGAAATGAGGAGGCACATTTTTTTTTTTTATGAATCAATGTAAATTCATGGTCATTACTCTTAAAGTTGACACATCTTCCTTGTTAAATGAACATTACAGTACATCAAAAAAAAAAAAAAAAAAAAAAAAAGATTCTATTTATCAAAACCAAGTCAATCTCATCAAGTTAGTGTTTTAAGCATTTCATTCCAAAATAATAACTAAATGCAATAATAATTTAAACAATATATTTTATTTGTGTATTGCGGTTTTTCTTTTTAATTGTTAACCTAGGATATTTTGGATCATCAGTCATGCTCCATTAACACCGTCTGTCACAGACACGAATTGTATTTTTAATTTCACCAAGCTGATTGCACTAAAAAACCCCGCAGTCATCATGCTTTCAGTCCATTTCAAGTTTGATTTTGACGTGACATAAAGCAGTGATATCTAACTGGGTGATCTGTTTACTTACTTTTCAATTAGTCTTCCGATTGACGCCATCATTTGTTCAGTCAAACTGACGCGCGGAACGCGCATGTCAACGAGAGGCGGGATTTATCGCACAAACCAATCATATCCAATCATAACCAATTACATCCAATCATAGCGCGATGGAGACATTGCCTCCTCTCACGTGACTTTCCCCCATTCATTCTCAATTACCCCCCACAAAACCCACCGCACGCCGGGGGTCTGATAATTTTATATGGTTTCCTATGAGAGCAATGGGAGGCATGACTCCATAGACTGTAAAGCATGACTCCTCTGTGTAACTTTACCTGCGGGTGGCGCCGTTGGGCAGTGTTCCTTAAGAAATACACGTGACTTGTGCTCTTTTAAATGTCATAATTTGTAATATTTGTGTTGTTTCATATGTAATATGGATTATTTTCTCATCCTATTTTTTTTTTTTTTGAGGAGGCACTGCCTCCCTTGCCTACTCGGAGGAAACGCCCCTGGTTCTGTGGTATTAATTTAAACATTCAAGGTCAAGTTTTCAAAATTTCTGATGCATGGTGGATTGTGGAATTGAGACCATAAATATAAGAAATGTTGATTCAACGTTACTCTTCAGTGTCACATGATCCTTCAGAAATCATTCTAATATGCTGATTTGGTCAAGTAACATTCTTATTATTATTGAAATGCTGATGTATCGATGATATTGAAAACACTGATACATTTTTAGGACTCTATAATGAATATATTGTTTAAAAGAACAGTATTTATTTGAAATAGAAATCTTTTTTAACATTATAAATACATTAACTGAATTGACCCAAACTTTGATGGTAGTTTATATGATGGGAATGGAGAAGCAGCATTTATCTGTCAGAGTGAGCAGTAGCTGTAGTGTGTTTGCTGTGTTTGTTGATCTAGATTAGCAGCTGTTGCTAGTAAGGAGTTTGAACTGCACTTCTAAAGCCTGGAAAAATCACTGCACGTTTATCGGCTGTCCCAGACGAAAGATTGCTATCGTGGCGATTTCTGTGATTGTGGCTCCTAATCGGTGGTCCTATGTCACACAGTGAGAGAAGTTCAAAGACGGCCATTGTCACGGTCTTGCGACCAAAGATAGCCTACAATAATTTTCTGACAGTGTCAGAAATTCAGCATGATCATCGCACAGTGTGTTTGCTGCTACGCCCTACATCTACTGACCAGCCAATAAAAATGCGACATGAAATCAACGCGACATGGGCGTAAAACTTAAAACTGCTTACCTCAAGCTCTTTTCCCTTCCTCTTTCACCGCTTCCTCTTATTTTCAGCACACATAAAAACTACAACTGCCACAGTGTAATACATCATGCTCTTTTTGTTTAGAACTAGCACATGTTGATGACATTTTATTCTTCTATAGTAACTTGCATAGAACTCCAAGAATTCTATGTTCCCTTGCCATGACCTTTCCTCAGCCTGTCACCCTCTCTGTTGTACTTTGGGACTGTTGGTTAGCTGTCAAATCAAGCTGACTTTATTCCAACCTTTTCCAGTCAGTCAAAAATTATTTTGGCTATGACAGAAACATGGATCACAGTAGACAACACTGCAACTCCTTCAGCCCTCTCCACCGGCTTCACTTTCGTCCAACTGGTCTACTCATTTCCACCACCTGGAAGTTCTCTTCTGACTCTTTTCTCTGCAATTACACTTTCTTTGAATATCATGCCATTACTGTCACTAATCCTGCCAAACTTCATCTTGTTGTATACCGTCCACCAAGTCATCTAGGCAACTTCCAAGATGTCCTACTACCAAAACAAAATCAGCAACACCTCAGACATGCAGAGACTATTCAAAACATTCTTCTCTCTTCTCTGTCTCCTCCTACCTCTTCTTCTCTGACTGCTGATGACTTTGCCAGCTACTTCACTGATAAGTTGGCAACCATCAACAACCAGATCTCTACACCACTCACCCACAGCCAAACTCCACCCACACACATTCCACTATTCACTTCCTTCTCCTACAGAGAATGAGGTCACCAAAATTCTTTATGCCAGCCATCCTACAACCTGTCCCCTCCCACCAACTACAGGAGATCTCACCAACACTGTTACCCACTCTCACTCACATCATCAACATATCCCTCACTTCTGGAAAACTTCCCACCACTTTTAAGCAGACTTGGGTAACCCCAGTCCTCAAAAAGCCAACACTTAACCCAATAGCAGTTGAAAATGACAGACCAGTCTTTCTTTTCTGTCTAAAACAGTTGAAAGAGTTGTGTTCAATCAGCTCTCAGCTTTTCATTCACAGAACAACCTACTTGATGACAACCAGTCTGGCTTCAAAAGCAGACACTCCATAGAGACTGACTTGGGCATCACAAGTATGGTACTTCAGTGGCTTCAGTCATACCTCACTGGCAGATCTTTCAAGGTTTCATGGAGAGGAGGGGTGTCTGAGACTGGGGTAACTCAAGGTTCAGTGGTCACGCCACTTCTTTTCTCCATTTACACAACCTCAGCTGGGCACAATCTTGAAGGCACATGGCTTCTCTTACCACTGCTATGCAGATGATACGCAGCTCTTTCATTTAAACCTGATGACCACACTGTCTCAACTTGTATCTCTGCCTGACTTTCAAACATCTCTGCCTGGATGAAGGAGTGTCATCTGCAGCTCAACCTTGCAAAGACAGAGCTCCTTGTAATCCCTGCAAACCCATCAGCTGACCACAACATCATTGTGCAACTGGGGACCACACCACTAACACCAACCAGGATAACAAGGAACCTGGGGTTAGTGTTTGATGACCATCTGAGCATTTCTACCCACGTCTTGACATATAACTTCACGAAAATATGATTTTTTTCGGTCAGAATACACAGCACAGCTAATTGTCCAAGTGCTTGTAATTTCAAGACTTGACTACTGCAATGCTCTACTGGTGGGCCTTCCCACCACCATGACTAAGCCTTTGCAGATGATCCAGAATGCGACAATAGTCTTCAATCAGACAAAGACAACCCATATCATACCTCCTAGTCTCACTCCACTGACTCCCAGTTATGGACAGAATTTAAATTTAATGTTTTAACGTTGGCTTTCAGGACTACAAGTGTAACAGCTCCTCTCTACCTCAGCTCAATACTACAAATGTATGCTCCCTCCCACCAGCTCAGGTCACTGAATGAGTTATGCCTTGTTGTTCCCTCACAACAAGGCAAAAAGACACTCTAAAACTTTCATCCTCTCTGTTCCTCTGTGGTGGAATGAGTTGCCAACCTCCACCCGAACTGCTAAGAACATCAAATATTTCAAGAAGTGGCTGAAGACACACCTCTTCCTCAAGTAGTTAACTACCCCACACTCTTAAACCAATGCACTTAACCCTATAAAACCGAAGGGAGCGCCCATGCTCTCATTTGCGTCTCTCTTTAAGAGCCAATAGAAACTGAAACCAAGTAGGTAGCACAATAATTCTTTTTGCATACAAAATCAGAGACTTTACACATTCAGATCATGTCTCCAACATGCTCCTATTGTGTTGTTTTCACCCTCTAATAAGTCTGTGCAAATTGAGTTTACAACAAAAACAGAGCACATGCGATAACTGAAAACAAATATGTAGATTTCACACAGCGTTTTTGTTCATAACTTCATGAAAATTGCACGTCATAGATCACATATCACCATTTAAAGCAGATTCTTATGATTAAAATGAACCCAAAAACAACATAATCCATTGTGTCAATCATGAGATATTACTCACGGAATGATGTAACATATTAGGCTAAACACATGTCTCTCGTCTTTCCGGGATGCATTGTGTTATCCAATGTTCCCGGAACTGTCCATACTTGTTTTCCAACATGGAATAACACAAAATAGGTATCATTTTAAAGCTTAGAAATGCATCTAACCATTTTGATCAACTCTTAAAGGCGCCCTAGAATCAAAAATTGAATTTACCTTGGCATAGTTGAATAACAAGAGTTCAGTACATGGAAAAGACATAAATTGAGTTTCAAACTCCATTGCTTACTCCTTCTTATGTAAATCTCATTTGTTTAAAAGACCTCCGAAAAATGGGCGAATCTCAACATAACAGTTACGTAACAGTTGGGATCATTAATATGTACAACCCCAATATTTGCATATGCCAGCTCATGTTCAAGGCATTACACAAGGGCAGGCAGTATTAACGTCTGGATCTGTGCACAGCTGAATCATCAGACTAGGTAAGCAAGCAAGAACAATAGCGAAAAATGGCAGATGGAGTGAAAATAACTGACAGGATCCATGATTACATGATATTTTTAGTGATATTTATGAATTGTCTTTCTAAATGTTTCGTTAGCATGCTGCTAATGTACTGTTAAATGTGATTAAAGTTACCATCGTTTCTTACTGTATTCACGGAGACAAGAGAGCCATCGCTATTTTCATTTTTAAACACTTGCAGTCTGTATAATGCATAAACACATCTTCATTCTTTATAAATCTCTCCAACAGTGTGTAATGTTAGCCCGTTAGCCACAGAGCACTATCAAACTCATTCAGAATCAAATGTAAACATCCGAATAAATACTATACTCAAATGATCTGACGCATGTATGCAGTATGCATGACGGACATCTTGTAAAGATCCATTTGAGGGTTATATTAGCTGTGTGAACTTTGTAAATGCACTGTATTGTAGTAGAGAGCTCTGGGGGCAGGGAGCGTGCGATTTAAAGGGGCCACAGTCTGAATCGGTGCATAGTTGATGATGCCCCAAAATAGGCAGTTAAAAAAATTTATTAAAAACATCTATGGGGTATTTTGAGCTGAAACTTCACAGACACATTCAGGGGACACCTTAGACTTATAATAAATCTTGTAAAAACTGGTTCTAGGGCACCTTCAAGGAGTGCTGAGTAGTCCCTATAAACCGGAGTGTACCACCTGCCGGCATCACCTAGCAGCGAAAAAAATAATAACCATAGTTTTCAAAACTACTGCCTTGATCAATACAAAACAGGTGTCATGTGAAAGCTCTAACAGTTTGATTAACTCCTAAGTAGTGCTGAGTAATTTCCTGATAAATAGAAAAAAAAAATGTTTTCATAATTTATTTAATAAAAAACAAATATGTAGATTTCATGTGGCATGTTTACTCATAACTTCATAAAACATGCACAGATTGTAGAAAATGCACAGCATTAAAGCAGATTCTCATGATTAAAATGAGTCCAAAATCAACATAATCCCTTCTGTCGATCATGAGATATTCCTCATGAAGGAACGATTTTAAAAAATGCCCACTAGGGGGCGTCAAGGGCTAAACAAAAAGGCTACCTTTTACCAAATGCTGTAACTTTTGATTACTTTATGCTATCACCACAAAATTCGATCCAGATGCAGCTCATGTTTTTTCTCCTATTTCATTTCCTTCCTGAATTATTGCATGTCAAATAAGAAATATGTAAAATTATAATAAAAATTATATGTTTGTTTTTTATCAGCAGTTTCTCAGCATGAGAATGTCCAATTGTAATGTAATTTATATTTTCTACAAATTTAAATAGTGTTCTATCAAACAATACCTATATTTTGACATTTTGAGTCTTTACTTTTGTGTATGTCAAACAACTCTAAACATCTCTAAAAATTCCTTCAGGTCTTAAAGGGTTAAACCACACACAAACGCAAATGTGTGCATACACACACACGCACACACACACACACACACACACACACACACACACACACACACACACACACACACACACACACACACACACACACACACACACACACACACATTCTCCGCTGCATTTCTTCTTTCCTCTAGCTGGTTTCCCAATCTAGTTGTCGAATAAACCTGGCATTGTGTACTACAACGATTGTTGGCTCTTTGATGAATGCTTTGTACTTCTTCTTTTGTAAGTCACTTTAGATAAAAGCGTCTGCAACTTGCATAAATGTAAATGAAAGGTTTTCAAATGGATTTGTCAGTCCAGTCATTGCTCCTTCTTCTGAAACAATTACTGCTACGCCATTGGATACCAGAATGCGAAGACAGCAGCTGCATTAGATCATAATGATTGGTCAGGGACTCAACAACTACACAGAGGTTCTACTTATTGGCCAGGCACACCCCTCTGGCTGTAATGTGAGTGTATATGTGTGTGCATGTATCTTTTATATGCAATACTGAGTGGTAATCAGACTTGCACATCTCTCAGCGCTGTAAATTCCTACACCTCTGACAGACAGATACTCTTTACACTTGCATACACACTCCTAATCTCCCTTCCCAGAAGGCCAGATCACAGAGCATAAATACACATGTACGTCCTAGCAGGAGATTGATGATGAATTGATGGTATGTTGTTGTCTTCTTGCATATTGCATACGATTTTTTTTCACCACCAAGCCCCCGCCCCCCGCCTACTTGAAAGTCCCAGTTAGAACATTATTAATCACCCTCCTTTCCTCTTCCTTTTAGTGCTGCCTCTCAAATGCTATTAGCGCTGCCTGTCCTTCTTCACCAGACTCTGTACTGCTGTGATTGTGTAATCTATATATATCATTAATGGCAGCAGGAAATAATGCCAAGTATGCGATGAGGTAGATGAAAGAAGATGATGGCTGACAAAAAAAACAGACATTTATATTGCATTCGTGTATGTGTTAAAATGTCTTTAAATGTATCTGCAACTCAGAGATGTCAAGTGCATTCATTATTTACAGAAAAAAAAATGTTCCCATGTTTTTTTTTCCCATGTTAAGATTTGTAAGAGTCTGTGTCTGAGAACTGTAATCAGGCTCCAAAATTAATACTTGCCAACTGCCAAACGTGGTTAAAATTTGGCTTTGGTGAGTAAATAAAATGTCTCGTAACTTAGGAACCCATCCGTCCATCTGTCCATGTTCAAATGTTTGGGGTTGGTAGGGTGAAAAGTCTCTTATGCTCACCAAGGCTGCATTTATACAGTATAAAAAAATAAAATAAATAATAATAATAATAATAATAATAATAATAATATAATGAAATATTATTAAACACTAACATTATAAATGCCTTTACTGTCACTTTTGATCAATTTATCCCTTGCTGAATAAAACTGATTTCTTTAAAAAGGTGTTCAAACAGTATAACTTTAAAATGTACAATGAGTTCAGGTTTAAGTTCAAGACTTTCAATTTGCCAGCATTGGAAAAAAGTTAATTTTGGTCTCTGGTTGTAATCAACTAATGACGTTTATTTGTAAAAGTCTATGCCACATAATCATCATAATCATAATGTAATTTCACATATGCATAGTAAATTATTTGCCAGATCTTCTGATTCCTTTGCACGGCTTTAAAAGTCATTAATTTGGTGTAATGGTTAAAACACGCTGGCTGTGCTGATTTCACAATAATTAATGCGTGTCTCTTCCTCATTCTCTGACATTTTCTTTTCTTGCGCTTCAAGTCAGCCAATTAAATTATTTACTCAAGACAAGACAATTAATCTGACTGATGAAATATGTGACACGCTAATTCCTAATTACTAGAGTGTAAATACATGAAATTCACAGCGAACAGATAGAAAGCAATAGATAGAGCCAGTGTGCAGCTAAGGGAACTATGGTGTGGAGTAGGTTTAGCTGTGAATTTTGTTTTGATTTAAAACAATTAATGAGCAAACAGTAATTGAACAGCAGGTTCAGTTCAGTGTGTGTATAACAGTCACTGAGTGGACAGCATCTTGATCTTTACTTACTTTTGAGGCTTTTGCTGTATGGTCTAATAAAAAGCCATTCCAAGCCTACCTTTTCTTCACAGACTTAAAAAGTCTTTTGTTTAAAAATGATACAAGCTTTTACAGCCTTAGGCTTTTTTTTTCTTTGCCATTTGCAATTAGAAGCGAGAATATCTCCCCTCACCTCGTGCAGTCCGATTTACACACATAATTACATTGTGTTAGCAGACCCTTGGGTATGGCAATCTTCCAGCTTAGCCACAGTCACTCCAGGCCACTGCTGTTGCTCGACCAAATCAAGACTTGTAATTTTTATTTGGGCATGAAACATTTACGGTAAATAAGAAACAGGGAAAAGCTGGACTGGAAGGATGGATACAGGGACCTTGGGCGGTCTCCTCTGCTATGGAATGAATATTTGATCAGGGTGGTGTCAGGCCAGAGCCTGGCATCCTTGGCACAGGCTTATAAATCATAGTAAATCAGTGCAGTGGGGACGGTTCTGATGAATACTGATCGGCAGAGGTCACACTTACCTGATTACACTTTGTCAAATGTATAAACTGTAAAATGTTTTGTCATGTAAGCATATTTCCAGAGCCATGTACAAATACTAATACATATGGCAGTCCTTCATTTACAGTGCAGTACCTATATTTACAGTACAGGAAAATGAGACATACTGTATGATTCAGAGCTTATGATTATGGTTTAATCAGAGTTTCAGCATAAATGTTCTGCATTCATTCTGTTGTTGTTTTATTATTATTGTTTATGTAGATGTCATATTTTTTTATTCATTACTTATTACATAGACATCACATTTAAAAAAAAAAAAAAAAAAGTACCATGAATACCATGAATAATTTTTTTATTTCTTTTTCAAATGATTTTTGTAGTTTTAAATAAAACAGTTCCAATCAATTGTTTCGTTACTGACATTCTTCAACATATCTTCTTTTATTTATTACATTTTTATGATTAGCCTTTTCAGTGAACCATCCCTCTAATTAGTGTTCAGTGTATTTCTTGCCCTTTCTTTGTAATTGTTTGTCAAATTTACTAGTAATTTCTAAGTGAAATCAATACAGTGTTTCTATATCCTTTTTTTTTTTTCTTCAGTGTAGAGTCTAGGCAAAACAAAATCAGAAGGTCTGGAATTAAAGTGCATCTGCCAACCAGAAGACTGTAGGATGGGGGCTTTCTAGTCTCAGGTCCAGAATACCCACATAATACTCCATTCAAATTATTGAAAGGTACTCACTAATTTTGTTTGAGAAAGTTCTCAGTTGTGTCTGTGAATGTATACACATTTTCCCACAGTTTTTCTGGTGTTTTCTGTATGACTGAGAATTTTGAGAATCTGTTATTGTGATAACATTCTATTTCAGATAAACATTACCCTAAATGGCATGTAGAAACAAAATACAGTCTGGATGGTTTCTTTACATGCCAGACTGTTTCTTCCTGTCTAAATGGGTGGTTCTTGGCATGAATAAACCACAATATGGACCAGACCTTTCAGCCTTTTTCATTAAAGGTCTGGATACATGGGACTATAGAGGCTTCCAGACAAGTCATTGACTATATAATAACTATAAAGTAACACGTTTTGTTTCTCACAGTCATTTAAAACTTCTCTAATAAACTCTAACATTTAATGTCATCTTTAAAACACTTTTTTTTTTTTCCTCCAGTGCTTAAATCTAATTTAATCTGCCACCATGGCATCTTTATTTTCATACTGCACAATATGGTGACCCTAGCATCAAAGCAAGATCGGAAATTCACAGCTTGGCCTGAGAATGCTCCACTCTTTGGTATAAAGTCGACTCTTACAACACATAAACATATGCAAACATAAACACATTACACATACGTACATGTGAAAACTTGCTTATACAATTGTGCACAAACACATGGACAGGTTCTCTGGAATACTTAATTGGTTGACCTCAGCATTACAGAGTTTTGTTACATTACAGCAGTTTATGTGAAGGATGACAGTAAGTCAGTAAGGTGTCAGGACACTAATGTGAAGTGGAGAAAACTAGTCTGAACAAAGTTTGAAATGTAATTGTCACAGTGACCCTATGACTTTTATTTTGACTTTTTGACTTTATGACTTTATACCTTGCATTAAAATTATCATTCACCTCCATGTGGTATGTTCTGGAAGTGGGAGGAGTCTAACTCTATATAAGGGCTCCTGGTAGCCATTTAAAAGAAAAAGAAAAAATGGTAAAGTGGTTGGAACAGTTTGTGTGTGGGAGTACATGGTGTATTTTTGGGCCTGGATATGCATTGCCAAAATACATATGTGAACATCTTGTAAATTGATTTATACAGCTTTTTTTTTTTTTTAGTTTTTACATTTTAGATTTTTTTTATAATTTGTTATAATTTTTTTGGACTATTGCTTTGCCCTAATTGTCACTGTGTATACATTTTTGCACTTTGCTTGGGAACCATGATTTTTGGACCAAAATAAACACCCTGGTCTGTATTCTTTTTTTTCTCGTCACTGACTTTACACCTTCACTGCCGGTTGTAACGGTGTGGGTGAGTGCAATGAGTGCACAGCAAATGGAGTAAAACAAACAGTTTTTAAAGGTGCCGTAGAACTTTTTTTAAAAAGATGTAATATAAGTCTAAGGTGTCCCCTGAATGTGTCTGTGAAGTTTCAGCTCAAAATACCCCATAGATTTTTTTTAATTCATTTTTTTAACTGCCTATTTTGTGGCATCATTATAAATGAGCTGATTCAGGGCTACTGGCCCTTTAATTCTCGTGCTCCACGCCCACAGAGCTCGCGCTTGCCTTGAACAGTACATAAACAAAGTTTACACAGCTAATATAACCCTCAAATGGATCTTTACAAAGTGTTCGTCATGCATGCTGCATGCATGCGTCGGATTATGTGAGTATTGTATACTGTTATATTGTTTACATTTGATTCTGAATGAATTTGAGGCTGTGCCCCGTGGCTAACGGCTAATGCTACACTGTTGTATTTATGAATTATACAGACTGCAAGTGTTTAAAAATGAAAATAGCGACGGCTCTTGTCTCTGTGAATACAGTAAGAAACGATGGTAACTTTAACCACATTTAACAGTACATTAGCAACATGCTAATGAAACATTTAGAAAGACAATTTACTAATATCACTAAAAATATCATGATATCATGGATCATGTCAGTTATTATTGCTCCATCTGCCATTTTTCGCTATTGTCCTTGCTTGCTTACCTAGTCTGATGATTCGGCTGTGCACAGATCCAGACGTTACTGGCTGCCCTTGTCTAATGCCTTTCATAATGTTGGGAACATGGGCTGGCATATGCAAATATTGGGGCGTACACCCCGACTGTTACGTAACAGTCGGTGTTATGTTGAGATTCGCCTGTTCTTCGGAGGTCTTTTAAACAAATGAGATTTATATAAGAAGGAGGAAACAATGGAGTTTGAGACTCACTGTATGTCATTTCCATGTACTGAACTCTTGTTATTTGACTATGCCAAGATAAATTCAATTTTTCATTCGAGGGCACCTTTAATCAAAATCCAAATAGGATTACAAAGGATTAAATGATGACAGTGGGAGGAGCCAGAGAGGAGACAAAGGCAGGAGGAGCCAGGTTGGGACCCAGAGCACAGCCAGGACAAAGGCCCACAGAAGAGTTGAGGGAATGAGGAGCCTTGGTGGAGACTCAGCAGGTGAAACCAGGTGATAGATGGAGACAGAGCTGATGTAGGTGGAGACCCAGGTGAAGCCAAAGAGCTGATGAGTCAGGACAACACTGTTGGTCTTGGAGGCCAAGGTGGAGTCATGGTGATAAGTGGTTGATGTGGAGCCAGGGTGCCGGAGGACTGAGGCGGAGCCAAGGTGACTGAGGAGGGATCAATGTGACTGAGGACTAAGGCGAAGCCGAAGGGAAGACAGAGCCCAACAGAGTCAAAAGGGTGGAGGGATGAAGTGCAGCTGAAGACCCGGAAGTCTGTGGAGCAAGCAGAGTGACGACTGAAAAATACGGAGCCAAAAGGACAAGAGAGCCCAGAGGAGCCATGGGAGGGAGGAACCAAGGTAGAGCTGACTGGTTGATGGGCTGAGGCTGAGTGACAGGCTCGATGGCCCGAGGTGGAGACAGGGTATCCCCTTGCCAAGGCAGAGCTGGAGACTTGAAGATCCAAGGCAGATCCAAGCAGCAGAGTGTAAAAAAAAAAAAACACAGGAGGAGTCGAGGAAATAAAAAAGGAGCCAGCTGAACTTAGCTGGCTTTGGCAGAGGAGGCGGAAGAGGGAGGCTTGGGGGGACCATCACTGATGAAGAGACTTGGAGCTCTCACACTTAAGAAGGAAAAAACATCAAATTTACTCATGGCCAAAAAAAAAGTAAGATTAAAAGTCTAGCTTGTGATGTAAATCAATTTTTTTAGCAGTATAACACTACATACGAACAGTTAAATGCATTTAAATATCAGTTGTCACCATCTCCCAATACATTTTACTAAGATGATATTTATGCTTTATGCTTTATGATTAGTTTCATGATCAAAGCTCTCTAGTTTTAATTTTGGGGGGCAAAACAATGCAATGTAATACAGTGATGATTGAGAAATGCACAGATAAACATCCTCAAAAGCCTGTTGTATCATATTTGACACATAAATTTGAACATAATTTTCTAAAAATTATATATGGATAATCAAGTAAACCTAAGTTGCATCAGTGCAGTAATTGGGCATCTTGAAATAGTAGTAACAATATAAAAGTTGTTCTTATGTTTACTTTATAAAAAACTATTAAAGATTTCACAGCAAAAAAGACACATGCATCACTTGTCACGCGCTGGCATAACTTGATAATCTAGATAAAAGAGGCTTAATGCAGATGAATGATGAAATCACATTTTATAAACACAAGGAACCATCACAAGAAACACCAGCACAAAACATCAACACAAGACAATGAACAGATGATGACTGGATGTTTAAATAGAGGTTAAAATGAAGGACGTGTTGGTGATTGGTTGACATGGTAACAAACAAGTGTATAACAATAAAAGTCTTTGAACAAAGAGACAAAGGTGATAATGTGACATCACCCGAACAGGGTGGACATTTAACAAATATACTAAAATGCCTTTTACTTGCTAAAAAAATATGAACTATTAATCAAAGAGCAGAAGGCATGTAGAGGATTGTGTAGCCTACAGCAGGTTTTCATCAGCTTTGATCTTGTTGACAATTTAGAGGCCTTAGAAATTCATATATCAAATAATCTTTTTATAAAAGTTTTAGGCAACTAGTAGTGGAGGCCAAAATTCCCATAGACTTAGATTATGCCTAACAACATGTTAATAACATGTTAAAGCAGGCTAGCAACACTTTGCTACATGCTAACAATGCCTACACAGATGCTAAAACATACGGTCATAATGTTGCTATATGTTTTAGCATCTGTGTAGGCATTGTTAGCATGCAGCAAAGTGTTGTTAACATGTTTTAGCATCTGTGTAGGCATTGTTAGCATGTAGCACAGTGTTGCTAGCCTGCTCTAACATGTTATTAATATGTTGTTAGGCATAATCTAAGTCTATGGGAATTTTGGCCTTCACTACTGGAATCCGGATCAGCTAGAAAAGATAGAGCAACATGAGCCCGACCTATCCAAAGGTCTGTGTTGGGTTTAGTAGATGTAGCTCAAAAGTTCTTGTAGGATTTAGAGCTCTGGTTCTCAACTCTGGCCCTGGGGACACACCGCTCTGCACATTTTGTATGTCTTTCTTATCTGACACAGTTCAGTTCATAGAGCTCTCCTAACAAGATGATAAACTGAATCATGCATGTTCAATAAAGAAGTCATACAAAATGTGCAGGGTGGTAGGTCTACAGGACTGGGGTTGAGAACCACTGATTTAGAGTCAGAGATTTTAATCTCAGAATAAAATATACAGTAACATTAGTATTTTGGCTTTCATCAAGCTAATAACGAACATGGGAGAAATTAGATTTTTTTTTTAGTTAACATGCTGTCATCAGTAAACATGGATGGTTTCTCTCAAACAGATTCCACAAGCTGATAAGTAACATGGTGGAGAGGAAGTTATTGAAGAAAGACTTATATCTGTGTATCTCTAGCCCTTAATGGTGAGAGAGAGCTGGACACAGCCAGGGCCGATGACAGACATCATGGAGGAGAGATGTAGGGTTGTTCACAGGGATAACAATGTCCTCAGCTAAATGTACACAGTGGGTAAAAACATCATTAAACTTTCTCTCCATCCATCCATCCCTCTCTCCACTGCCTCCAGGCCAATCTTTTCTATGATGTGGTGCAAGACGAGTGTGCACAGGTACTGAGTTGATCTCCTAAATGGAAAATCAATGGAACAGACAGTGTATTGGAGAGGAAAGATAGAATTTATCAGTGGCATATTAAATGAGAGTGGTGATGTTGCGGAGATGCTTTTAAATCAAATGCCTATGCGTAATGAATACAAATCTCTACCTCAAATACACACCCTAACTCATTGAAAAACACTTATGTGATGATTATGTGTTGAGAATGCAAGTGTGTATTATTCCTGTGTCCACAAGTTCATAAGAGAAAGTGTGGGTTGAAATCTACATGCAAAATAGAACCACATGCATCACTTATTCTCTATTTCACTTTCAGTATTTACCTTGTTTTCCCTCCTTACCAAGGCTAAAGAGTTTTAATTTGCAGATTGCATTAATATGGTAATGTATTAATTATATTTAATTAGAATCCTGTTTACATAAGATGGGAGATTATGCTCTGCTTTCTGAGATCTAAACTCGAAAGTAAATATACAGATAACTTTCATGGCAACAGTCTACTAAAATAGATTTAAAGGTAAAGTTTAAAAAAAATATATATTTCTTGTTGTAGGCTTATTTTTATTAAATCAGTTTCTATATAGGTACATATTTTTCACTATAACCCTTAACCCCATACTTTGAGTCTTTACCAACCTGGACATCCTTCACTACCCTCCCCCTCATTCATTAAAAAAAAAAAATAATAATAATAAAATAAAAATCAAATCATCCTTCTTAGTATTCCTCAATCTAATCTATATATACAGTGGGTAAGGAAAGTATTCAGACCCCCTTAAATTTTTCACTCTTTGTTATATTGCAGCCATTTGCTAAAATCATTTAAGTTATTTTTTTTTCTCATTAATGTACACACAGCACCCCATATTGACAGAAAAACACAAAATTGTTGACATTTTTATTAACAGATTTATATACAGAAAAACTGAAATATCACATGCTCCTGTTTTCAGACCCTTTGCTCAGTATTTAGTAGAAGCACCCTTTTGATCTAATACAGCCATGAGTCTTTTTGGGAAAGATGCAACAAGTTTTTCACACCTGGATTTGGGGATCTTCTGCCTTTCCTCCTTGCAGATCCTCTCCAGTTCTGTCAGGTTGGATGGTAAACGTTGGTGGACAGCCATTTTTAGGTCTCTCCAGGGATGCTCAATTGGGTTTAAGTCAGGGCTCTGGCTGGGCCATTCAAGAACAGTCACAGAGTTGTTGTGAAGCCACTCCTTCATTATTTTAGCTGTGTGCTTAGGGTCATTGTCTTGTATTGGACAGGTGATGAGCAGTGCCTGGTTTTCTCCACACATACAGCTTAGAATTAAGGCCAAAAAGTTCTATCTTGGTCTCATCAGACCAGGGAATTTTATTTCTCACCATCTTGGCAAACTCCATGCAGGCTTTCATGTGTCTTGCACTGAGGAGAGGCTTCCATTGGGCCACTCTGCCATAAAGCCCCGACTGGTGGAGGGCTGCAGTGATGGTTGACTTTATACAACTTTCTCCCATCTCCCAACTGCATCTCTGGAGCTCAGCCACAGTGATCTTTGGGTTCTTCTTTACCTCTCTCACCAAGGCTCTTCTCCCCCGATAGCTCAGTTTGGCCGGACGGCCAGCTCTAGGAAGGGTTCTGGTCGTCCCAAACATCTTCCATTTAAGGATTATGGAGGCCACTGTGCTCTTAGGAACCTTAAGTGCAGCAGAAATTTTTTTGTAACCTTGGCCAGATCTGTGCCTTGCCACAATTCTGTCTCTGAGCTCTTCAGGCAGTTCCTTTGACCTCATGATTCTCATTTGCTCTGACATGCACTGTGAGCTGTAAGGTCTTATATAGACAGGTGTGTGGCTTTCCTAATCAAGTCCAATCAGTATAATCAAACACAGCTGGACTCAAATGAAGGTGTAGAACCATCTCAAGGATGATCAGAAGAAATGGACAGCACCTGAGATAAATATATGAGTGTCACAGCAAAGGGTCTGAATACTTAGGACCATGTGATATTTCAGTTTTTCTTTTTTAATAAATCTGCAAAAATGTCAACAATTCTGTGTTTTTCTGTCAATATGGGGTGCTGTGTGTACATTAATGAGGAAAAAAAAAATGAACTTAAATGATTTTAGCAAATGGCTGCAATATAACAAAGAGTGAAAATTTTAAGGGGGTCTGAATACTTTCCGTACCCACTGTATATGTATAAGAATGTATATATATATAAGAATGTCTATATTTACATAATTTTTGCAAAAAGTGTATAGGGTCACTAGCGACCCAAGTTATGTAATAGTGTAAGTATACATATATTTTTTTTCTGCACAAAAATAATTTAATCTCTGATGACTCAATAAGTGCAATTCACTTTTATTCGTCAAGGTGGCAATGTCTGATACAAAATGATGATGTGATGTTTCACTTAATTACCACAGGCATAAAACAAAATAATACACAAGTATCATCTGCAAAGCTTGAAATAACTCAGCAATTTACTGCAGAGCAAGTACTGTACGTTATTGTTTTCACTGTCATTTGATGGTATTATTGTATTGTTGATTCTATAATTCTGTTATTGTATTGTCACTTGATGGTAGATCTGGTGAAGAAGCTGTTAGCGATCAAAATATTGATTTTGAAGACACTGAAAATGAAAGTTTTGAGATGAGATTGCGAATATGAGCCAGATGCTGAATGTACTGGGGAAATGAGCTCTGACAATAGCAGTGATGATGGTAAAAAAGCATCTGCTTAAATTGAACCCTTCCAGGTTCCAAAAGGAAACAAAATATTACTTTACTTTCCTTTAATTGTTATTAAAATATCAGGAGAGTTTTATACTATTGCGGCAGTTAGAGGTCCATCTGTGTTAGAAATAGTTCCAAGTTGCAAAAGACCCAAATATGTAATAATAATTGGCAAAACATACATGCATTTCAGGGTTAAAATTATAAAAAGATATTAAACATTTCCACACATTGACCTTTTGTGACAACATACCCCCAAATTTGGCATATCATATGGAGTAAGTTGTCACAATGGAACCTGCCATTAAACAGCCTATTATAGGAATTTGTGCCAAATCTAAACAATAAAACATTTAATGAAACATTTTAAACATGTGACAACTACCTGACATTTATATAATAATAATAATAAAAATAATAAACATGACCTTGAAGGCCTTGTCCATGCATGGTATTAAAAAGTTTGGCACAATTGCCTTTTGATTGATTAAAAAAATAATAATAATAAAAATTCAAGGAGTAAGACAACATCTTTTAAACATTGCTCACTTCCTAAAATTAGACATGGGTTTAAGGCATTATGAAACTTTTTTTTTCAACTGATAAGAGCAGAAAAAATCTCTTGAACTAATTGCATTATGCATTGAATCATGAAGACTACAGCTCCATCTGACTTTCCCAAAAGAAATCTGTGTGGTTTAATGATCAAAACCTTTTCTGTGCATGCAAATGAATGCGTATTGGAGGGACTTTAAAGGAGTTGCATATCCCTAGTTGCAAGGCACCCTGTTGCTTTTTGCATCCTTTTCAGGACACTTCAGTTCTCTGGTTTAGCTGTTTAATAGTGACAGACATGTTTATTTTTTTTGTGGTTGTTGCCCCATGTGTAAACTGAACAGAACTGTGGGTATGTGTCCAGACTCATTAATGTGGGTCTTTTGAGTGCAAAATGATTGAAATTAAAGATAGAAGAGATGGGAGATGTTTATGAGTAAAAGCCAGAGAATAAAATCTAGAACAAGAAATGAAAGGTTAAAAAAATCAACTGAATGAAATTATTTTATACTTATTTTTATAATTTATGTATTAAAACTCTTGATGATTCATGGAAGTTAACAATCATCATATCGTTTTTCCCCCATGTAGTTTCATCAGCAAAATGTCACTCTTCTCACAGTCCATTTAATTAAAAAGCATTACCCACATCCAATCCCATGAGAGACCCCTCCATATACGACCACCCTCAGAGCTCTGATGAGGAGCACATCCAAAGTCAATGCACACATGATCAATCAAATCCAGAGAACAAAGGCTAAAATGCATTGATCCACGGCACGGCATGTAGCATGACATCTCCAACCGGCATAAATTAATTGAGCTTCATGAGTAAATGGAGCTCAAGTCAATTAATGTTATAGCTTCACTGATGACTTACGCTGCTATAAAATGATGGGTTGGGGCCATTAGGTGACTGGTGATGCTGTTGCATTTCTGCTTTGATTCACATGTGTCTGGGAAGAGGGATAGTGATTATGGCAGCTTAAGATATGCTTGTTAAAGCTAATCTGCAGTGACAAGTACAGTGACACTGTTGATACTTGGATTGCAGTGTGATTACGGAAATGGATCCTTCTTACAATACAAGATATTCATTCAAGAATGTGGGAGCCATGAGAAACAGATCAAATATGTTGTTTGGAATGGAACGTCTATGAAAAGAATAGTTGTCATAATTTATTTACCTAGTGTCGTTTCGAACCTTTTGCCATTACTTTATTTCTACTTTGGAACACTCTGTCTTATGCAAATACAATGACTGAAGCTATTGTGAAATATTAGTACAATTTAAAATGACTGCTTTCTTTTTGAAATATATTTTAAAATATAATTTATTCATGTGGGCAAAGCTGAAATCAGCAGTTTCGTTTTAAAATAGCATATAGGGGCACTTTAATAAATAGATAGAGAACAGCATTTATTCGAAAAGCATTGTTTTGTAATGAGTAGCATGAGTCTTTACTGTCACTTTTGATCAGCTTAATGCATCCTTGCTGAATAAAAATATTAATTTCTTCATTTTTTGTGTAAACTAAAACTAATACAAAACATCAAATAAATCAGTAATTTAAAGGCAAACCACAATCAAAAGTTCAGTGTTTGCCATTGGATTGCCATTAATTAAAGTAGATTCACTTCTATTGCAGCTCCAGAGTGTCTATGTTTTTGGTCAGTACATGACTGTCAGTGAGACCACAAGTGACTGACCACCATCCAGACCATTATCTCATATGCAGTTCTGAAGCCTTACTCAGATGCTTGGGAAGAGTAGCATGTGTGTGTGTGTGTGTGTGTGTGTGTACCTGTAAGAGAATGAGGACTTAATTGGGCTGAGGCGAAAGCAACAGAGACCAATTACCCATACTCCTATGGTGCTCCAGAGGCCTGTCAAACCTTTTGTCTATCGTGTTTTACGGTTTGCTGAGGCCAGAGCTGCTCTTTTGTGCATTGTCACAATCTGCAGCCGAATGACTTTGCATTTAAATGAAGCCATCACTGAGCTCTACGCAAAAGTAATCTGGCTTGAGGTATCAGAGGGTGAAGGCTATGTTATTAATCAGTTCAGTTTCACATGGAAGACAAAAATATTTTCTAACAAGTATAACCAACAGAGTAGATACAAGCAAATCTATTAGAGTGCATAAATGTGTAGAGCATTTGTTAATATGTATGTATGTGGGTGTAAGTCTTGAAACTGTCAGTGAAGTGCTGCACTGTTACACCTAAAATGGATATGTCTAATTAAAAACTGTAGCTTTTAATTGGCAGTATTGCAAACAGAGGTGACATAGGGAGGCTAAAATTACTTGGACACTTAATCCACATTTAAAACATATTTGAATGCAATTGCATAAAAATATAATATCAAACCATTGGAAATGTACACTGGTTAAAATGAAGAAAAACAAAGTCTCTGGTTGTCAATAGTTAAAGGCTGCTTGAGGGTTTCAGGTTGAGATGGAGGAGCAAAGACTTAAAGATGCAGAGTAATATGGGTTTTTATTATTCAAAAAGAAAATGAAATACAAACTATCCTGTAAGGGAAAACAAAACGGCAAGGCAAAGCCAAAGCAAAGCTCATACAAACACAGAGTGTCACGATCCTGTCACCAACATAAAAACAAGACCAATCGAGGTAGCAGGATCCTGACAGAGGGAAACTGGATTTATATACAGTATCTACAAAAAAAATAAAAAATAAATAAATAAAACACAGAAAGTGAAGTTAATTCTTAGAAAAAATCTATCATTAGCCATATACCTTGACCTTGGCATCCTATAACTTGACATTGAATGAATACTCTGTGGGCTGACCAATATGTTTGGCTGTGTTATAGTGAAGTCTGACACCATAATGACTGCAACACAAAATGTGGCCCATCCTGAGCACACAGCTTACTGTAACCTCTGTTGTGTCTCTGTTCTCTATTAAAGTCAATATGGAGGAAACCAGATCCTGTGTGGTAAGTGAGCTCTCTTTCTCTCTCAAGGTTGATGGGCTTTTACAAACAATGTGAAATGTATGCAGTTCTGTGGAGTGTGTATGGGTGTAAGTTAACAAGAAGAAACATCTTACGAAAAAAAAAAAAGCACATGATGATTTGCACTATATGTGATGGCATGATGTAATTACACAAATACACATAAAATTTACAGTACATTCACCTATTTTTATTCATCTGTTCTCATGGTAACTTCATGTTCCCATAAAAACAGTCTAATTTTATATTACTTAAATTTTTTAAGTTGCGCTGTCCAATATGTCAGTTATGGTGAACTTATACGGACACCTAGAGGCACGGATGAAACATCATGCAAAAAAAAAAAAAAGATTATCGACAGATTATCAATGTAGAAAGGGGCCAATAACAACACTTAGCCATTATTCATTTATTCTGTTATCTAATGTGGTGATCAAAATGGTGGCTCCATGGAGCTCCAGGTAAAAATAATCGGCTTATAGGCTGCATTGTATTATAAACATAATACTCATTTTTTATTGGTAAAAATTTTCTTCTACTCATAATTTTTACTCCTCATTGTACTAATTTTTTTATGGGTAATAATGTGATGACACACAATATATAACTGTAAATATTCATGACTCCAAAAAAGGAGAAAAAAATATCGATGCTATTGTAGAAATGGGCCAATAATAACACTTAGCAATGATTAATTTACAATGTTAACTAACATGGTGATTACCAAAATAAACTATTTAGCATTGTGCTGGTCATGTGATTTCAAAATGGCTCCATGGGGATCCATGTAAAAATTATCTGCTTGTATTAAGCTACTGATTTGATTGGAATCTTCATCTCATGTAAGTCTACATGATTATAAACATATTTTTCAGTAGTACTACTCATATTTTATTTTTTTTATATTTTTATTTATTTATTTTTTTTGTGACTGAATGTACCTTGTGTGCTTTCCTCCACTAACATCTGCAGTGATGTGAGTGCACTAGTTTTCATGTGAGTTCATGTCCAGTAAAATGCCCTCCGAGATCCCAGCACCTCACACTCCTCCCCAGTGCTGTTTAACATGGCTCACACTCTGCCTCATTCCCCTCCATGTTGTTTAATCGGGAAGAGAGTCTGTAATTAAAAATCAAGAGAAGCCACAGTCGAGAGTCATAATCACCATTATTATCATTAGTGTAGAGATGAAAGTACTCTTAAATTTCAAGTGCCGCAGACCTCCGTCTGTTCAATTAGTTTGAAGGAGTGTGTGTGCATGTGTGCGCAGGTTTTCAAGTGTATTCATGTGTGTTTGCAAATGTCTGGCATGTGTTAGATTTGGAAGAAACAGACACGCCTTTTAAAATCCAACCTCATCTTTGTAAACAGTGTGTTTATGGGTTTACTGTAAGCGTGTATATGTGTGTGTACAAACTACACAAAAACACACATTCCCTGGAACATCTTACTGCATCTCTAATCTGTCGCAGTGAGAGATGACTGTTAAATGCACCAGCAGTTTTTAATATGTGTAGGTCACGTGTCATTTGCCCTCTGTGTTCTCTCATATACTGAATTAAGGCCTAACTCCACACATCTTTATGACTTCACTCTCTTCTGGATGTGGTATGAGGCGTATCTGACATGCCTGTGATTTCCCATGTGCCCAATGACTGTTTGTTTCCTGTCACACTCCCATTCTGCTTATCGGACCGTGTGAAATAGTGGCTTCTTGAACAGCTGTATTAAAGCAAGAGGTTATGTGTGTAAAAAATCAGATTATGACTATTTCATTTTCTTAATCTGGAAATGCACTGTCAGTGAATGAAACATCAAGTTATAACACATTTAAATTGTAAGTCGTTCTTACTTTTATGTTTTCTCATATGCCTGGGAAATGTATATCTTCTGCCAGGTGATGTCAGGTAAAATAGGCCAGTTAAGGTTTGGAATGTCATCATAGTTATTTAAGATTCAATATCTAATCACTGGATTTGAATTTTAAACTGACCTTTAAGAAATATTTTGATGGTTGCTTTGATTTAAATTACTCAATAATATTAAAATAATCTTAATTTACACAACTGTTCAAAATTTTGAGGTCTGTACATTTTTGAAGAAGAATTTAATGGAAGGTAATAATGTTTCTTGAGCACTAAATCAGCATATTAGAATGATTTCTGAAGGATCATGTGACACCGAAGACTGAAGTAATGGCTGCTGATAATTCAACAGTTATTTTAAATTAAAATAATATTTCACAATGTCCCTGTTTTTACTGTATTTTTGATCAAATAAATGCAGCCGCGGTGAACATAAGAATCTTCTTTTAAAAACATTAAAAAATCTTACCAACCCTTAAATGTTGTAAACTGTAAGCAAACTTTTGTATGAATGCAGTTTCACAATCACCACTTTACTGCAACTGTCAAGACTGTTTATGAGGAATGCTACATAAAATGTTCTTCTGAAAGATCATTCTTTCTCATAAAAACAAACAAGCTGATGAGTTAAAAAAAATTGACTTGTTTTTATTTTAATTTATCACCCACAAATTCAATTTATACTCCATTAACTTAATCCCCCAGAACCCATTTAATACATTAATTATAGTGGGATACATTTCTTGCAATATGTTATAAATTCTATTAGGCATATTTTCTGTTATTTATTTATTTCCCCTCAGTAATAGATTTGCTGTCCAAATTCTCTGGAGCCTATTTTAATTACACATAGTGTTGTTGACATGGAGGAAGACTACTGACATTTAAATTGTAATGGATTATCTGTGTTCGTGTCTGTTTGGGATGATGGTGAAGTCAGAAGTGAACTGACGAATTGGGATATTGTATGTAAACGAATCGAGCCAATGCACATTGGCATGCAAGCTTTGCGTCACGCGACCCGGTGCTTGTATAAATGTGGAATCGGGTGCACTTGCACTCTGTCTTTCGCATCGGAGCTGAGCATTTGTTCGTTCCTGCAAGATCTCTTCAAGTGTGAAGAAGAAAACGAGTCTCTGGAAGCCTCATCTCTGGTTTATCGGTGTTGGTGTGACAGCACGCTGCAGCGGTGGCCGCGAGCTCTCAACTGCTGTTTTCACAGCAAGCTTGTGTGTTTGACCGGACAAGGTTGCGATTTGGGCCAGTTCTCTGTGTGCGCTGATTGTAGGCGACCAGTGTGAACCTACATTCGCACTACGGCTGTTCCCCTGTGTGCTTCCGCACCAGACAAAAGAGTGAGTTTTCCCCTCCTAAAAGAGCATTGTGGGCGTTACACTGCATCTTTATGAAGATGTCATTCCACGGTCGTTCCCTGGCCCCAGCTGACGGTTGCAATCGCTGTATCATGTGCCTGGGCATTCAGTACGCTGAGTCAGCTTTTGTGGATAGTTCATGTGTCCATTGTGGAAATATGACTATCACAGTGTTGTGGTCTAGACTCTTGATCCTTGGTTCTCAAGGCAGAGTCTCCTCCCCTATGCCACATTTTGCAGTCTTTTCTGGCGGACGGCACTTCCAGGAGGGCGGCACTTCAACGTGGAGGCAGGGTGACCTGAGGATTACGGGTAGGGCTTCCCCACCGAGACCATCTCCGTGGGCCCCTAATTCCTCCAGCACACTGCAGCCAGTGGTGCTTCCCGAAGATTGTGGTGGTCACTCCCAAGAGTGACCATCCGTTTCTTTTGGAGTGCCTGTTAAGGACCAGATTTCAATCGCAGCATTGGAAGGTGAGCATGAGTCATCTGGAGATGACTCGGCTGTGTTGCCTCCTTCTGGGAGAGTAGCATTGTCCGAACCCGATCCAGAAGTGACCGCTATGCTTTCCCGGGTATCCGAGAAATTCAGGCTCGCCTGGAATCCTCCACCGTGTCCAAAACCTTCTCGGTTGGATGATTAGTTTCTCTGGGCGGCTCACTTGTTCACAGAGCCCCGTACCTTTCTTCCCGGAGGTACATGAGGAGGTGACCAGATCATGGAAGACACCTTTATCTGTCCGAAGTCGCAATGAAATTGTGTCTGGCGTCTGCCACCTGGTGGGGTGAACCGCGCCTCCCATACAATGCCTGTAAGTTCTTCTCCAATCTAATGGAGAGGCTTACAGAGCTTGTGGACAGGCCGCCTCCGCCCTGCATGCAAGGCCAAAGCACTCATGGAAATGCCCCAGGGTGGTCTTGACCAACAACTACTGGAGGAGCTGTACCACTGACCTCGCCCTCTGTGTGGTTAAGGTGACAGCACGCTCGATTAGTCAAGCAATGGCCACTTTAGAAGTCTAGGACCCCCACCTGTGGCTGAACCTGGCCGGTATGAAGGATACCGATAAGTATCAGTTCCTGGATTCCCCCATATCCCAGGTCGGCGTATTCAGTGAAGCGTCGAGAGCTTTGCCCAGCAGTTCTCAGCCGCACAGAAGCAGACGGAGGCAATTAAACACATCATGCCCTGGCGGTCCACTGCTGCCACCACCCCACTGCTGGCCACAGTCCCCCCGCCTGCGTCGTGCTCTGCCCCTGTTAAGTCTGCCAAGCAGCAGCCTCTACACAGCAGACAGCAGGGAGCCAGTCGTGGATGCAGCGCCCAGCCCGCTCAGCCAAGCCAGGTTGCAAGAGATCCAGGAAGCTGTCCTGAGATGGGTGACCTGGAGGAGATGAGGACAGCTCTTCGGGAGATGATCCCTGCATTGCTCCCTCCCCCGGAGGAGGGTTGGCTGGAGAATCTTTTGTTTTGTTTGTTTCTGTTCCGTTGCTGGCTCCTCAGTTCCAGAGGTACCCACATCTTCACTAAAATAGCTGTTTCCCATTTCTCCAGGTCCCAAGAGGGTGCGTCTGGCAGTGTGCGACGCTATGCCTCGCCACCCTCAGCCCCCTCCCACTTCGCTAGCAGCGGAAGTGTGTGTGTCGAGGCTGCCCTTTTTGCGCCATCTCCCATACACCCTGTCACCTCACTGAGCCAGACCCCACTTCGGGCCGCGCTGCCGTCCGAGTCGGGTCCCTCTGCTCCGCCTTGCTGCCCCACCCCGGGTACATCTGTGGTGCCAATGGTCCCACTGGTTCGGAGTCTGGAAGCTTGGCTTACGCTTCCCAGCCCATCCTGCTGGCTCCTCCGCACCATCAGACTCGGCTATGCAATTCAGTTCACCCGGCGTCCCCCAGTGTTAAGGGGTATTCACTTCACTCGCGTTCCTGCGAGCGATGTCCCTGTTCTCTGGGTGGAGACTGCAGTCCTCCTGGCAAAGGACACAATAGACCTGGTCCTTCCAGTCGATATGAAGTCAGGTGCTACAGCCCCTACTTCATTGTACTTAAAGGCGACTGGCTTCACAGCCGAGTCCTGAGATGGGTGTGGCAATGTGGCACACTCCGTGTGGCCATCACACTGAGCTGCCGTCATACCCTCACACCGTGGTCGGATCCCTCGTTCCTGCGGGCCACTGTCCAGTCCACAGATGCTTTCACCACCAGTTGGGGAGCCACGTACAACTGGCATGCAGTTTTAGGTCTGTGGATGGGGCCCCAGCTGCAGTGGCATATCAATTGCTTCAAACAGCTGCTACTAGGCAAGCATGTACTGGTCCGTCAGGTTATGCCAGTTGAGCCCTATTGGCCCAACCGGTCCTGCTTTCCAGTACTGATGCTCCTCGCGACAGCTCTTCCATAGCCCATTCCTCTGAGGAAGGACCTTCTGATTCAGGGACGGGGGCACCCTATGGCACCCGCGTCCGGGCCTCTGGAAACTCCAAGTCTGGTCCCTGGATGGGACGCGGAGGTTCTAGGTGATCTATCCCAGTCAGTGGTAGACACCATCACTTCTGCTAGAGCTCCTTCTACAAGGCACCTCTTTGCTTTGAAGTGGAACCTTTTCATCAAGTGGTGTTCTTCTCACCGAGAGACCCCCCGAACTTGCTCGGTCAGGTCAGTGCTTTCCTTCCTGCAAGATGTGTTGGAGCAAAGGCTGTGTTCCTCCACACTCAAAGTGTATGTTGCTGCTATTGCTGCACATCATGATGCAGTTGATGGTAAGTCTTTAGGGAAGCATGATTTGATCGCCAAGTTCCTGATTCGCCTCGTCATCCCTCTATACCCTCTTGGGACTTGTCCCTGGTGCTTACAGCTCTCCGGGGACCACCCTTCGAGCCTTTGTAATCAGCCGAGTTAAAAACTCTGTCCCTTTAGACAGTTCTCCTGATTGCATTGGCCTCCATCAAGTAGGTTTGGGGACCTGCATGCTTTTTCGGTCGACTTTGTGCCTGTATGTGGACAGAACACTAAGCTTTAGGACCTCAGAGCAGCTCTTTGTCTGTTACAGAGGCCAGCAGAAGGTAGTAGCTTCTTCCTGGGCGCTGGCGCATGGCGCCTTGCTGACAGATATACAGTATGTAGAGCTGCGGGCTGGGCGACACCTAGCACATTCGTTAGATTTTATAGCCTCCATGTGGAACCAGTTGCTTCCTGCGTGCTCGCCCCTAGTGGCCAGTAATGCCTGGAGCCCCCGTTCTTGTGTCGGCCTGCAGCACCATTCCCTTCTCGGAGTGGATAAGTGCGCTTATTGCTCCAGTGAGTTCCCCAGCCTGCGAAACCTGTTGAGCTCCTCCGCCACCCTTTGCGGCCTCAGACATTGCGGAGTGTCTGTCGCCAGGCTAAGCACTTGTCAGCTTGCCTCTGCTAGGCTGGGTGCCATATGTTGTGACCCCTATGGTGGTACCATATGTGTACAGTGGGTACGGAAAGTATTCAGACCCCCTTAAAATTTTCTGTCTTTGTTATATTGCAGCCATTTGCTAAAATCATTTAAGTTCATTTTTTTCCTCATTAATGTACACACAGCACCCCATATTGACAGAAAAAACACAGAATTGTTGACATTTTTGCAGATTTATTAAAAAAGAAAAACTGAAATATCACATGGTCTTAAGTATTCAGAGCCTTTGCTCAGTATTTAGTAGAAGCACCCTTTTGATCTAATACAGCCATGAGTCTTTTTGGGAAAGATGCAACAAGTTTTTCACACCTGGATTTGGGGATCCTCTGCCATTTCCTCCTTGCAGATCCTCTCCAGTTCTATCAGGTTGGATGGTAAATGTTGGCGGACAGCCATTTTTAGGTCTCTCCAGAGATGCTCAATTGGGTTTAAGTCAGGGCTCTGGCTGGGCCATTCAAGAACAGTCACAGAGTTGTTGTGAAGCCACTCCTTCATTATTTTAGCTGTGTGCTTAGGGTCATTGTCTTGTTGGAAGGTAAACCTTCGGCCCAGTTTGAGGTCCTGGGCACTCTGGAGAAGGTTTTCATCCAGGATATCCCTGTACTTGGCCGCATTCATCTTTCCCTCGATTGCAACTAGTCGTCCTGTCCCTGCACCTGAAAAACACCCCCACAGCATGATGCTGCCACCACCATGCTTCACTGTTGGGACTGTATTGGACAGGTGATGAGCAGTGCCTGGTTTTCTCCACACATACCGCTTAGAATTAAGGCCAAAAAGTTCTATCTTGGTTTCATCAGACCAGAGAATCTTATTTCTCACCATCTTGGAGTCCTTCAGGTGTTTTAACTCCATACGTCTTGCACTGAAGAGAGGCTTCCGTCGGGCCACTCTGCCATAAAGCCCCGACTGGTGGAGGGCTGCAGTGATGGTTGACTTTATACAACTTTCTCCCATCTCCCGACTGCATCTCTGGAGCTCAGCCACAGTGATCTTTGGGTTCTTCTTTACCTCTCTCACCAAGGCTCTTCTCCCCCGATAGCTCAGTTTGTTCCGGACGGCCAGCTCTAGGAAGGGTTCTGGTCGTCCCAAACGTCTTCCATTTAAGGATTATGGAGGCCACTGTGCTCTTAGGAACCTTAAGTGCAGCAGAAATTTTTTTGTAACCTTGGCCAGATCTGTGCCTTGCCACAATTCTGTCTCTGAGCTCTTCAGGCTGTTCTTTTGACCTCATGATTCTCATTTGCTCTGACATACACTGTGAGCTGTAAGGTCTTATATAGGCAGGTGTGTGGCTTTCCTAATCAAGTCCAATCAGTATAATCAAACACAGCTGGACTCAAGTGAAGGTGTAGAACCATCTCAAGGATGATCAGAAGAAATGGACAGCACCTGAGTTAAATATATGAGTGTCACAGCAAAGGGTCTGAATACTTAGGACCATGTGATATTTCAGTTTTTCTTTTTTAATAAATCTGAAAACATGTCAACAATTCTGTGTTTTTCTGTCAATATGGGGTGCTGTGTGTACATTAATGGGGAAAAATAATGATTTTTTAAGATAAAACTTAAATGATTTTAGCAAATGGCTGCAATATTACAAAGAGTGAAAAATTTAAGGGGGTCTGAATACTTTCCGTACCCACTGTATATCTTCACGGTAGCCTCCCTACGGTGAGACCGTGTCTTTCCCTTGGCAGAGTCCGCTCTGCTGTCCCTGCCAGATGTGTCTCCCCCTGCTGCCTGGAGCCATCCCAGGGACCTCCATATGTGCGCTGCCCACAGCCAGTCCATTATGTGTATTCCCACGTAATACCGAGGGAATGGAGATGTATGTCTTGTCGCCACAGTTCCTGTGCCACCACCGAGCACGAGTCACGTGCTCGTCTCCTCAGTGAAAAACAGAGTGCGACTGCACCCTCTTCCGCATTTATACCCCCACCGCGGGGCGGGTCTCATGATGCAAAGCTCGCACGGCAATATGCGTTGGCTCATTTAGTTTACACTTGAAGGTTATTCGGCTCTCATACGATATCCCAATTTGTCGGTTCATTTCTGATGTACGTCTCCGTTCCCTCCTTCAGGGAACGAGGGTTACATATATAACCAAGATGTTGCACTTGATGTTCATTTGGTTAGTTTGGACTGTGTATTTAAGCCCTGTGTTTCTTTCTGTTCTTTGTCAGTTCTTGTCATGTGTACAGCGGTTGTTCTTGTAGTATTCAGAGTATTTTGAGTTCTGTTAAATAAATAAACAAAAAATGTGAATAGATCCATTTCCTCAACCTTCATTGCAACTGTTTGTGGGAATGTGCTGAAAACATTATTATCTAAATGAAATGCTAAAAAAAACAGCACATTTTGCCTGAATTCATGTCATTCTTTATAAAATTAGGGGAAGTTCTCTTTTCACCCTCCGGGCTGTATTATGCAATACAGGTTGAGTGTGAAAAGTTTTGGTTCAAAAGGCCTCCTAAAAAATAAACATAAATTTAGTGTAAGTTTATGAAAACAAATCGATACTTTATTCCATGCAAGTATTGATCCTTTATTCCAACTATTTCTCCACATAGCATAAATAAATTTGCCATAAGATAGCTAAGCATATCTAATGTCTTGGTCTCCAGTGCATCTAAAACTCTGCTTTGTTAAATATGTTTGGCACATCATGGATTTGAATATTTAAGATTTTTGCTGCCTAGTTCTTACCAATTAATGAAAAAGAAGGCCTTACCAAACCCAGATCCTATAATTGAGACTCCTCTCAGTCCATTCCAGTGCACTTGAAGGATTTTAAAGGGTCTTATGCACTTCAGGTTCTTACTTTTTACAGAGACTAATAGAGAAGACAGGGCTCCTGATCAGGTATGTAACAGCTGTAGCAGTGGTAAGACACAGACATTGAAAAACTTGTGGAACATCTGTTTTGAAATGTATAAATTTAAAGACTTGGGAGAAGTTTTATGAACTGCCTAACCTGTCTGTCCCAGTTTCACACACTCCATTTTAGAGACTTTGTATTCACAATGACATTTTCACAGTGTTTGTTTGTGCAAGTTAGCAAACAAACAAACACACACATACACACTCACACATGGATATCCCCTTCACAAAGGACCCACTAGGGTGGCGTTTGCAATGTTCTCTCCTGACTTTGGTTCTTCATATTGATTGTATCTGCTGAATTAGCATTTCACCTCACTTTTTCTTCACAGAGAGTGTGATTGCCAATACCTCTTACAGGTCTAGAAACAACTGCTGAAAAAGCGATACAAATCAGCTACTCAAATTAATGAGCACATTTGCATTATGTAAATAGTTCAGATGTTGATTGCCTTCTGTTTTATGGAAATGCTATGCAAGGGAGAATATCTTCTCTTCGTACTATAGAATAAGAAAGAACATATTTCTATATATCTGTTATGTAGACTGGAGTAATGGTGCTGAACATTCAACTTTGTCATCACAGTAATAAATTACATTTTTTAAATGTATTAAAATATAAAACTATTAATTATTTTAAATTGTAATACTATTTCAGAAGATTACTGTTTTTTTATATTTTTTAAAATATTTTTATATCGAGCCAGATCAGCCTCAAAAATAATACATATACAAAACAAAGTTTATAAATGCACATCACTATTCACATTTACAAAATCTGATTCGTAAATTCACAACACAATTCATAAATACACAAGTAAAAGCATAAATATTTCCCTAAATATCACACAAATACATCTTACCTACATAAATTTAAAATGTTTACACAAATATGTATATATCAAGTTTTTGAATTTCCATCATACACTTATGAATGATGTTACATGTATGGATTGGTGAATCTGCATTTGCAAAATGTCACACATGCGTGGACTGCTTTGAATTTGTGTGCAGTTTTTTTTTTTTTTTTTAGACCTTCCTGGCAGGGTAAGATTCATAAATATCTTTTTTTTTTTTTTTTTTTTTGGAGGATGTTTAGCCAATTGCTGTGAGCTTTTAATCGACCAATCATAACGCTCCTTAAAGAACAGACTCAAGAAACTCAAATGGTCTTTTATGTAAAGACATTTTAATGGGTACTCTTTTTTTAGCGCCTGATTAGAATTTCTAAAAAAAAATCACATTATGATTTATATCGTTCACACAAAATACACATGGTCCTAAGTATTCAGACCCTTTGCTGTGACACTCATATATTTAACTCAGGTGCTGTCCATTTCTTCTGATCATCCTTGAGATGGTTCTACAGCTTCATTTGAGTCCATCTGTGTTTGATTACACTGATTGGACTTGATTAGGAAAGCCACACACCTGTCTATATAAGACCTTACAGCTCACAGTGTATGTCAGAGCAAATGAGAATCATGAGGTCAAAGGAACTCCCTGAAGAGCTCAGAGACAGAATTGTGGCAAGGCACAGATCTGGCCAAGGTTACAAAAAAAAATTCTGCTGCACTTAAGGTTCCTAAGAGCACAGTGGCCTCCATAATCCTTAAATGGAAGACGTTTGGGACGACCAGAACCCTTCCTAGAGCTGGCCGTCTGGACAAACTGAGCTACTATCGGGGGAGAAGAGCCTTGGTGAGAGAGGTAAAGAAGAACCCAAAGATCACTGTGGCTGAGCTCCAGAGATGCAGTCGGGAGATGGGAGAAAGTTGCAGAAAGTCAACCATCACTGCAGCCCTCCACCAGTCGGGGCTTTATGGCAGAGTGGCCCGACGGAAGCCTCTCTTCAGTGCAAGACGTATGGAGTTTGCTAAAAAACACCTGAAGGACTCCAAGATGGTGAGAAATAAGATTCTCTGGTCTGATGAAACCAAGATAGAACTTTTTGGCCTTAATTCTAAGCGGTATGTGTGGAGAAAACCAGGCACTGCTCATCACCTGTCCAATACAGTCCCAACAGTGAAGCATGGTGGTGGCAGCATCATGCTGTGGGGGTGTTTTTCAGCTGCAGGGACAGGACGACCGGTTGCAATCGAGGGAAAGATGAATGCGGCCAAGTACAGGGATATCCTGGACGAAAATCTTCTCCAGACTGATCAGGACCTCAGACTGGGCCGAAGGTTTACCTTCCAACAAGACAATGACCCTAAGCACACAGCTAAAATAATGAAGGAGTGGCTTCACAACAACTCTGTGACTGTTCTTGAATGGCCCAGCCAGAGCCCTGACTTAAACCCAATTGAGCATCCCTGGAGAGACCTAAAAATGGCTGTCCACCAACGTTTACCATCCAACCTGACAGAACTGGAGAGGATCTGCAAGGAGGAAATGGCAGAGGATCCCCAAATCCAGGTGTGAAAAACTTGTTGCATCTTTCCCAAAAAGACTCATGGCTGTATTAGGTGCTTCTACTAAATACTGAGCAAAGGGTCGGAATACTTAGGACCATGTGATATTTCAGTTTTTCTTTTTTAATAAATCTGCAAAAATGTCAACATTTCTGTCAATATGGGGTGCTGTGTGTACATTAATGAGGGAAAAAAAAAAAAAAGAACTTAAATGATTTTTGCAAATGGCTGCAATATAAGAAAGAGTGAAACATTTAAGTGGGTCTGAATACTTTCCATATCCACCGTACCCTGTTTAATCAGATCAATCTGTAATGTTATTAAATAAGTGTTAAATGTCCAGATATTTCATTTAATAACAACAATTATGTAATAGGACTGGGACATATATATATATATATATATATATATATATATATATATATATATATATATATATATATATATATATATTAGTTAGAGCAAGGTCAGCTCTGGAGGTGGGTAATCTGTGTAAATTTACCAGGTTGGTAATTTCATCAAACCAACCCAAATAATTTGTGCTTAATCTGTTTGCTCTTTAATTAATCTTTAATTAATCCCTCTCCAAGAACATTCATACCTTCATACATGATTTGACTCACTCCTGATCGCACTTCAAACATTACGCTGAACTGGTCAGAATGACCTGGCTAAACCTTTTTTTTAATGAATGGATTTTATGGAAGTAAAATAATGCCATATGTTTTTGAAACAAAAAGCATGTTGAATTGCACTAACTGAGAAAAAAAAAATGCATTGCATTAACATTGCATTATGCATGTGCTTGTATTTTAATGCATTGTATTTTTAGGGCTTGCATTTTTATGGGCTGAAATTCAACATGGTTGTATATTTAAGCTGTGAATATTTCAATTCAAAACATTTCACACACATTTTCATTGTTAAAAATGCAATAATCCATATTCACCTTTCAGATTTCACTTCCAAAATATTCATTCTGTTTAAAAATACAGCCTATAATATTCAGCAGGAAATTTTTGGTCCATTTTATTTTGCGTCCACAAAGTCAGTGGTTCAAAATTCAACATTTCACATCCACGAACTGCAGGAACAGCAGTAGAGTACATAGTATAATCTCCATCTGCTGTTATTCGATCTCACCAGCAGGTGGTGCAAGCGCGTGTTGATGAAGAGCAGAGCAACAGTTACAGCAAGTCATTCATTTCATTCATTAAAACGAATTTACATTAACGGAGCAAGCGGTAAGTGCATGTGTGATGATTATCAGGGACAGTATATATGCAGAAAAGCTGAAAAAGACACCAAAGTTGTGTTTACATTTAATTTAATGTCTTCACTGTTACTTTCCCTGTGTAGCCTACATGTAAGCAGCTACAGTAAATGAGATTATAACGTTATTCCCTGATGCTAATGTACAGTTCAAACATTAAATCTGAGGTAAACATAACTTTCATTATATCGCGGCACTGTGCTGCAGTACTGGGGTTTCCATCAATACCTCATACTCCAGGATTCCCGTGCCGTCGGGACATATAGAACACTGAAATTATCTTTATAGGCTAAATACAGTGATATATGTCGACTAACAGCAGATGGAGATTGTGAAATGTTGAAATTTGAACCACTGAATTTGTGGATGCGAAATAAAATGGACAATTGCCTGCAAGACGGAATTAATATTTTGGAAGTGAAATCTGAAAGGTGAATATGGATTATTGAATTTGTAACAATTAAAATGTGTGTGAACAGTTTTAAATTAAAATATTCACAGCTTAAATATACAGCCATGTTGAATTTCAGCCCATAAAAATGCAAGCCCTAAAAATACAATGAATTAAAATACAAGCACGGTTAATGCAATGCATATTTTTTTTCAAGTAGTGCAATTCAAGATACTTTTTGTTTCAAAAACATATGGCATTATTTTACTTCCATAGGATTTATTCAACTTTTTTACACCGAGGCAAAATGCAGTTTGCGATGAGTTATAATGGAGAAAAGGCTGAGAAAACCTGACTGATCTGAGGTCAGCATAATAGGGGCCAGCCTCTGGTGCTCTAGAAACATAGCATGGCAGAATCAAGTTTCTATAGGTAACCTGAGAATGTGACAGTTGCAGCAGTAGGTGTAATATAAATAGCGTGTGTGCACTTGGTGTCAAAACAAAACTTCATCATGTGGGATGCTTCTTACAGCAATCTATTTTATTACAGTCAGGTTATTTATTGATTGATAATTATCTGGGCCTCTTTGGTCAAAACTGACCACAAAATTTTACGTTATGAATTTTTTAAAAAACATTTTATTCATCAGAATGGGATGACACTTGGTGACTTTTGTCGCATTAGCTATGTGAATAAACAAAAGTCATGGACATGATTCGGATATGTTAAAACGGTCGAAAAATAAAAAGTAACACTTGGTACCTTTGCAGTCAAAAATAACTGATGTAGGAAATGAATGGATTTTTTTTTTTTTTTTGACACTTGGTGGCTTTTGTCACCTTAGCTATATGACACACACACACACACACACACACACACACACACACACACACACACATAAATAAATAAAAAATAGCTCATAAAATTGTATAAATATTGCATAGTATCATACAATCAACTAGTTGGTTGAATTCTACAGGATGTCCAGGAGACGTGTATGTCGCGTTCTTTAACAGTCCGCCTGGAAACAAACGCTGTGACGCCAAACCCCCTCGTAGAAGAAGAACGCCGGTGTCATGGTTATAAACTGTGACAATGAGCGCTTATCAGGATCAAATATACACTGGATTTTCAAAACTTCATGGCTCCATTGCTGCAGTAAACTTGCACAATGTTCTTGAATTAATAATTTATTTGATGCATGCCGGTCTGTTATTGTAGGGACATCGACTTTCATTTTCACGCCCCTAAACCTGACGCGGAACAAACGAATTGTGATTGGTTGCGTTACATGTCAGTCAAACGTCTTCTTGGGCGGTCCTTGGCCAATGAAAGCTGCGATAGAGTTCAGACCTTCTGCCATCAGTCTGAAGGTCTGGCTCCGCAAGACTAATTGAATCCTAATATACAGTAGACTATAGGATTCTGAAGTTTTTTTTAACAAAACTATTTAACATACTATAAACACAGAGTAACAGTCAGTTAAAATAGTCACTTGCTAAAAAAAATTACTGTGAGCCATCTAATGCATGCTCTCAGCTAACGCGGGAATGTTGGCAATATTTTGTTTGCAAACAAACATTGTTGTACATATAACATAAAAGAACTGAGTGACAACAGTATGACATCAGCTTGTGGTTTATGTTGTAATACACTGGAGACAGCACATGTTATTTCCAGCTAGTTACATTTACTTAGCTGCCAGGACTGGTACACAGCCTACTCTTTCTGTGAAAGTTTTCAGGTTGGCTATTTTCAGTAAATTGGATTAGCAATGTCTGTATCTGTTTTACAAAGGTACTTGCTCTGTGTATCAGTATTCTTTAGAGTGGCCATACACTGCAGTGCCCTGAACAGACAAAAGTTAATTGCCACTTTTGATATCATTTGTTGTCAATGGACTGCAGAGGGGAATATGAACAGAGGGTCAAGTGAAGCACAGTCCCTGTTGAGTGTTTCAGCATGGCCATCATGGACAAAAAGCACATTTGCTAATAAATTTTGGGCTATAGGTGCCCAGAGATCTTATCCATCTATGGATTTGTGCATGTTGCTGGATAGAACAACACAGAACAGGAATTTTGTTCCTTAACCAAAACTAGGCCAACAATATTTATTGAGTCCAACTTTATATATTTAAATATTGCAATCTGCACACAACACTTTTTATTGTTTTTATCATTGTTTTTATCAGTGTTACTACCTCATAACATACCCTGCAATTTTGTACATGCTTATTTTTGCACATATGACTACTCTACTACTATTTTATCTACTATGTATATATTTAATGCCCAATCTGAATAGCTGAAAAGGTTGTATTCTGTATAAGTATGTGACAAATAAATAAATCTTGAATCTTGAATATCATATTCATTATTTTGTGAAAACCAGTAGGTCCAACATAAACATGTGAGTAGGAACTGAAAAAAAAAAAAAAAAAAAACATTTTATACCTTTATTCCACCAATCAGGTTTGAGCCAAATCTCCACTTGCTCATCTTATTCAAAGGGAAAAACATTAATGTCATCGCTCTGTGACTCACATCTGCTTTTAACTCCATCAGTACACCCCCTGAATTATTATTCAGCTCCATTAATTGCACATCTATATTTAATCACTGCATTCACATGTCTCTTCATTTGTCTCTTCTTACCAACACAACACTTTAAATTTGATTAACATGAGCAACTACCTGAGATGTAACTCACATACAGTGTTTGTTGTAATCTTTGTATTTGACTAATGGATGAGGGTATGTCACTTCTGACCTTTACACGCAAATACTCATTAGCACCAAAAACTGATGTGTCAAGCAGAGTGTTATAAAAAGTTGACCTTAAAGGTCAATTATTCATAATTCTCACAAATTTAGAATATACATGGTAACAAACAAAACACCAAAGTGTGGCAAATAACTACCGTATATCTTATTCCAGAGGAGTTCATCTAAAAATAGAACTCAGTATAACTACACAGTCTAGCATGTCTTAGACTGGCAGCACAGTTTTTCAACATGATGGAGTGCTGTAGATTAAATCTATGCTGTTTGTTTATCCAAAGACTGATGGCCTTGTAATCATTTAGGGCTATGTCAATATCACACATCACGTCAGCGTAATGTGTATGTTTACCAATATTGATAAGCAGCCAATAAAAAAGAAGCTTGAAGGACATAGAATAATCTTCTGCATGCAATGTGTGGTTCCAGAGAAAGAGGAAAAAAGACAAATTAAACATGACTGTTCATTTATTCTCATGTTTTGCGAATATATATGCCATGTTATCATAAAATGGTCAAATTATGTGATATTTTAAAATATTTTAAAACATATATATATATATATATATATATATATATATATATATATATATATATATATATATATATATATACACACACACAAGCTTACAAATTGTAGTTTTCATATTTGTAGTTTTCTGATTTTCAAGACAAATGACAGAGGGACAGTAATTTATTAATTCACAACAATTTTTTGACTCATAAAGCATGTTTAGACATTACTTTTTGCATGTCTTTTATGTGTTTGTTAAAGGTTGAATTCAAACCAAATACTGCCATTCTGTCCATACTACTTCTAAATAGGATGTCAGTTTCATAAATTGTATGAACAAATAAATGGTTCAGGTCACTCAAACAAAGGCTATATTGAAATAGAAAAGTCGTTATGAGCCTGGATGGTATCTAGTGGAAAAATTTGGTACTGCGCCCAAACAAAATCTTACTGAAAGCTCAATTTTTGAGATATCAAACTAAAATTTGAAATACAACTTTATCAGTTTTTAGATTTGAGCTTTGATTTTCTTGTAGTTTTAGAGTAAAACAGTTTTGCAAAATATGAATTTTATACACTGTAAAGTGTAAATTATAAGAAATCATATTTTTGCCTTTTAGATTTTCCTAAACTAAAACTTCAATAACTATTTTTTTTTTTTTTTATTATTTTACTTTCATATTTTTTCTTTTGCTTCTAAAATAATCTGCCAGGTGTCCCATTTATAAAGCCCGGGATACACTGCACGATTTTAGCAATTCTATAAGATCATTACAAATCACACTGTGCGACATGGATCTATTAAACTTGGGTACGACATGAATGTAGACTGTACTATGATGACACCTGTTGACTCGTAGGCTATGATGCAAGTTTCTATAGAAGAATAAAACGTTGATTCGTTGGTATGCGCTAGTGGTAAACAAAACACCATGTTTGTTTTTTTTTTGTTTTGTTTTTTTAACAAAATACCATGTTGAATCACTTTGGCAGTTGTAGTTTTTATGTGTGCTGTAAAAAAAAGGAAGTGGTGAGAGAAGAAGGGACATAAGCTTGAGGTAAGCAGTTTTAAGTTTTTTATTGGCTGGTCAGTAGACGTAGGTCGTAGCAGCAAATATACTGTGCGATGATCATGCTGCATTTTTGACACTGTCAGAAAATGATCGTAGGCTATCTTTGGTCGCAAGACCGGGGAAACGGCCGTCTTTGAACCTCTCTCACTGTAGACTACTACATAGGACCACAGATTAAGAGCCACGATCACAGAAATCACCACTATTGTTTCACAATGGCAATCTTTTATCTGGGTCAGCCAAAAATCGTGCAGTGTATCCCGGGCTTTAGGAGGGTTTAGCTAGCCTCCGTTTTGTTTGACAACACTTCGAACATCAACAGGAAGTTACAACCACCCAGGATCACTTAGAGCACCTTTAAAAGAAATACAAATAAAATCCATAGACTGACATTTTTTTCAAAAAAATACAGCCCTCCTGTAGTATAGGAATAAAGAACAATGCACTCCTTCAGACGTGCATTCTCATTCTGTCTGTCCATGAAGAGCACACCTTGTCTGGCTGAGCATTCAGTGTGACTGGGACACAACAGGCAGTCGGTACAATAGACTAGAGCTAAGTCAGAGTTGAAAGTGGGGCTACTTTCCGCTACACCCAATTAGATCTGGAATCCATAGCCTCATTAGCTGCCCCATGCTGGAGGAAACCTCCACTCCCCAAACATGCCTCTGCTCCTAACGAGGCTCTCTCACTTTACATTGCACTTCCAATTACCTTGTCAAATGTGGATGGAGTGTAGGCCTGGTGGGTTTGTCTAGGTATCTGCTTCTGTGTGATGACCCTCAGTGATGCTGCTGTGTGGATTTTAGCCAGAGCAGCTGAAATACAATAGGCATTTAATTATGTCTAAAAATGCAGAACCTGATTTCACCAATCACAACATGTTACTGGAACAATATTCCAATCAACTAATCAGATTTAACGGACAAGTTTACAGTTTATGTCAAGTCAGTTTGGCTTACAACCAGGTGCTTCTACATAAATGTTATTCACCTATCATTTCACATTTTAGGGATAACTTATGGGTTAAGTTAGGTTTAGGGGTAGGGATATGTTTAGGATTAAATTTTCAGACAGGAATGTTGTTCCAGAATCAACAAATTATGTTGACCCAGGAATGTGTCTAACTCGTCAAAATCAGGATGTGCTCTAAAAATCTCTAGTGAAAATGCATTTTCCCCTAAAAATAATAAAAAGATTTTGTTAGTGTTCGGTCCCCTTGTTGCAGCACAGTCAAGCTTGCATGGACTCCTCACGTTTGTGCAAAACCTGATGATTCATGCAACCCCAGCATTTCTAAAGAGCATCTTGTTTGCTTCAATAGAAGCAAGGATCTGACCTTTTGTACAAATTAGATTACATGACAACATCACAAATTGTATTATTTGAATGATGACAAAGAAATAGTGCAGGATATTATTTTCATAGTATCTTACATCATCAAACTGTTTTTTTTTTTTTTTTTAATCTTAAACTACTTGGGGCGGTTTCCCGGACAGAGATTAAGCCTAGTCCTAGAATAAAATGGCCCTTTAAACCAGATTAACAGAAATCTGCTTTCTCTGTCATAGTTTAAAATAGTCCTAGACTTAGTCTAGTCCAGAGTTTAATTAGCTGATTTCCTGGAGGAAGACTAGAGCTACTTCAGGACTAAACTGAGGCTTAAATTAAACCTACCAGGAGGCAGATTTAACTTCAGATTAATATTGTGTTTCAAAGAAGACACATGTATTACTTGGATATATATCGATATTGATATACACTGTGTGTGTGTGTGTGTGTGTGTGTGTGTGTGTGTGTGTGTGTGTGTGTGTGTGCGTGTGCATCCCAGATTTTCAATTTGGTCTCAGACTGGAATCCACTGTATCACATATAACATGTAAGACTTCCCAGCAAACATTGGTCCGACGGCAACGTTGTGCCCCTGGCCAAAAATAGTCGCAGTAGGATGGCATAAATTGGTAAAAAATATGTAACACAGAACATTTCCTAAAAATGCATTCAGATATGTTTGTACATGTCTAAAATTCTCTGGGGTTGCATGTTACTTTGACTTTTAGCTACGTGTAGTTCAATATATAATAATTAATTACTTAATTAATTAATAAGATAATGTCAAAGACGTCAGTTCAAATTAAATTTTTGAACTATTTTTCAACCATGATGGGACATTTCGGAGGGACGTCTTTTCAATGGCCATTAAATGTGCAAATGTTTGCTGGGTTGGCACTTGGCTCCTCCTTCCCTCGGCTCCATCTGGGACCATCGTCCTTACGGCTCCACCGGACTCCCTCATCCCTCATGGTCAGATGTTGCTCTGAATGCACTATGGACTACCTGGCCTTCAGCTTCATGTCATCCCTCCACCCCTTCGGCTTAGTCTTCCCTCCGGCTCGGCCTTGGTCCTCAGTCTCACCACCTTTGCCTCAGTCCTCTGGCACCCTAGCTCCACCTCGGATGCTCGTCACTGTGGCACCGCCTTGGTCTCCAGATCCATCAGTGTCACATGGTCTCATCAGCTCTTTGGCTCTGCCTGGGTCTCCACCTGCATCTGGCATTTGTACTGGCTGTGGTCTGCCCCAACTGGCTCCTTCTGCTTTCCTCTCATCCCTGGCTCCTCCCTGTTTCACCTGTGTTCATTGGTCATTAGTTTCTGATTAATCCCACACCTGTTTCTGTTCTGGTTAATTAACAATTTAGCCTATTTAGTTCTTTGTCTGGTATTGTCTATGGTTTAAAGTGGTTGTGTTCTCCTGAGTTTTTCCCTAGATATATAGAGGGTATGCAAGTGACGTCACCGTCGACCGTTAGTACTGTGGTTACGCACGCTGAGTGGCAAAAGACTGAGCAGCAGCATTGGTTTTCAGCGTGAATGTTGCGAAAAACACACAAAACACATTCAAAACGGGAAAGAGCTTTGCGGCTGACTGTACAAATAGATTTGACACAAACCCTGAGGTATATATTTAAAAACTAGAGAAAGCAACAGAAAAAGAAGCAAATGGATCACTGCAAGTCACAGAAACAGCTGGACTCCAGGCAAAGAAACATGGATTTGCAGTTATCATTTTGTGTTGAATTGTTGGATTTTGAGGTAAAATCATACCTTATATATTGTATTGTTATATATTATGTTGACGACTCATCAATTAAACATTTTCCATCTTATATTATGCATAATTGGGTGTTTTTAAATAAACAACACTGTCAAAAACTATACTATAAAACTATATATGTTTTAGGGCTGGACAATATGACGATAAAACATTGATATAAGTGATTAAGGAGATTTAACCTACCGATATTGTAGTTATATAAAATATTCACAGCCAGATTTGCTTTATGTATTTCCCCCGCGTCAAATCAGGCACATATAAATGTCAGGAAACACGACTCCTGGCTACATCTCAATATCCATGGATTAGGTTTATATGACAAGTTGTAAGGAACACTTTCGAGTCCAACCTTTAGGGTAATTCGTTAGTTTTACTCGCGTTTTCACCGTTTCTCCTATTAATCCAGTTACGCAGCAGGTTCTTTTGCCACTCAGTCCAGCTGAGGGAGCGCGTTTTCGGCGGGAAAGTGACGTCGATGCATACCCTCTATTATGATATTATTAATTTATTTCTCTGAATCTCCTGCATTGTGCGAACACAGCTATATACATATAAATTCTCTGCCAAATAACTGTATAAATCACTATAAATAATATGACCTACTGCACTTGCAGTTAAACAAGATTATAATGTCAGCCCTTGCAGTCACAGGTACTTCACAAACTTCTTACATCTATGTGTTTATTTTTTATTTGCTCATTTGCTCTTTTTTTAGATTATAAAGTAATAATAATAAATAAATAAATAAATAAATAAATAATAAATAATAATAAATAATAATAATAATAATATTGAATTTTAGAGTTTTTAATGCAAAGGACCTCAATATAAGATGATCCCCTTATAAGTGAACCCCTTCTTAAAATATAAAGGCAGCTGTACATTTTTATGTATATACAGACTCTTTATTCTGAAAAATGATGTCATAAAGACAACATTGATTGCAATAAATAAATAAATAAATAAATATGTATGTATGTATGTATAATACAATTCTAAATGTAAGAGCTTTGGATCAACGTGCGCTTTGAAAAATACATTTCCCATAAACCTTTGCAACAAGACTGGTGAGTTATAAAGTTTCCCTGGGTTATTATTACTCAAAAAGTCAATCTCATAAAAAAGGGACACGATTGAAATCATATTATTATTATTTTATTATCTGTTCATCAAAGCACATACATTTGACTTAACATTCAAATATATCGAGCAAGATATGAATTGAAGTTCTTCTGAATTTGGATGTGTTGCTGTTGTTTTAGTTGTAACTTCGATTGTCCAGCAGTTTTCGTGTCTGTGTCTCTCCTGAGTCAAAGAAGTTTCGTGTATACACAAAGTAGAGTAAACGTATCGATTAAAACATGTCTTATAAACCAGTAACACACGTGCTTTTTGATATGGACGGATTATTATTAGGTAGGTGCGCTTGTCTTTCCATTAAACAAAATCAGAAAGACAGTCCGTCTTCATCGAGTGTGTTTCTGATAGTTTAAAAGATTTTTATTTTTATGTAAGTTAGGCTAATTAAAATATACTTTTTAATGTCAGTAGCTGCACATTAATAATACTTGCAAATTTATTTTGCAGACTAGCACTCTTTGCAGACTAGCAAATGATATAGTATACAGTTTCTGCATGTTTTTATTTGTATTTGCAGATACAGAGAGATTGTACACAGTGTCATTCCAGGAAGTCTGTGACAGGTTCAATAAGAAGTATACCTGGGAAGTGAAGTCCTCTGTGATGGGGAAAAAGGCTTTGGAGGCTGCCAGGATCATAAGAGACAAAATTGAACTCCCCATGACCCCCGAAGAGCTCCTAGAGGAGACCAGAAAAATTCAGGAGCGATTATTCCCCACAGCCTCTCTGTTGCCAGGTAATGTCCATGTAAAGATTGGAGCTGGAAGGTCATTTTGAAACAGAAGGTGACGGAGGGATGCAGCATCTAGAGCATGTGTTTTCCTCAAATTCACCATATGAATAAAAGAAACTGGTTCAGGTCACACTGATTGGTTATTAATTTTGGGGGGGTGTTCACACTTGTTCTTCGGTTCTCTTGGTTCTTTTGGTCCAGACCCAAAAAGAAAATTAGACATGTAGTCCTGGTTAACATAGCATTCACACTGTCTTTTTTAACACCAAACCTAAAGAACAAAAAAAAAGTTTTATGGTATATTGTGTGACAGAACTTGCCTGAAGATATATATATATATATATATATATATATATATATTTTTTTTTTTTTTTTTTTTCATATTTCACTCAAGCTGCATTAGAGTTCATTGTTTGGTGCGCAGCAGGGTTCACACTAGTTCTGAACCACACTAACAGAACAACCAGAGTTTGTTCTAATCTAACCTGCCAAGTGTGAACACAGCCTTAGTGGCCATTATCTGATGTTTTTTTTTTTTTCTCCAGGTGTAGCAAAGCTTGTCAATCATCTACACAAGCATGGTATTCCAATTGCTGTTGGCACAAGTTCAGCAGGTCTGACCTTTGAGATGAAGACTAGCCGTCATAAAGAGTTCTTCAGCCTCTTCAGTCACATTGTCCTTGGAGATGATCCTGAAGTAAAGAATGGCAAGCCACACCCTGACATTTTTGTGGTGTGTGCTAAGAGATTCTCCCCCCCAGCCAACCCTGAACAGGTAGGGGTGAAGCTATTCTATTCTATTCTATTCTATTCTATTCTATTCTATTCTATTCTATTCTGTTCTGTTCTATTATGCCATTCAGCAGAGTGATGCTTTCAGCCAGTAGGGAGTTTGCATGTCACCACTTTTTTGACAATATATAATCAAGTACAAACAGTAGCGGCTGTTGAAAAGGTAATTCCTTAGCAAGAGTAGATTTGTACATAAAGAGCATACCCAAACATTTTGCTGGCATTCTGAAGTATGATGATATGCATTATTGAAGGCTCAGGTTTCCCAACAAGGTCTGTCAGGAACTGTAATGAAAGTTTGCTTGCTTTAGGTTTGTTTAGAGTTGACACAAGATATATTACTACTACTATTACTACCACTAAACAATAATAAAAATGGCATAAAATGTTGCCACACTTTTTCCTATGTTGCTTTTCTGTTGTATAATTTAGTTCTAATCTCTTTCTTTTGCTGCCCTTATCCAAGCCATTCTGTTTATTATGTGGGTTTTAAAATGTTATAAAATAGATATTTAGATATACATATACATATACAAGTTGGGTATAAGTAAAAGTTTTTGAAAGAAGATTGATGAAAGAATGATGATGTTCACCAAGGCTTCATTTATTTGATCTTAAACAGTCCAAACAGTAATATTATTAAGTATTATTACAGCTTAAAATAACTGTTTTCTACATGATCCTTAAAAAAATCATTCTAATATGCTGGTTTGTGTGCTCAAGAAACTTTCTTATTAAAGATAAAAAATGTAAAAAAAATGGTTGTTCTGCTTAATGAAGTGGGGTACTGTGGTAACCATCAAACCATGATAAACTGTCTTTTTTTTTCAGGATTCTCTGATGAAACAAGTACATTACTTGAAACGTTTGAAAAGTTTGGGACTCAGTAAGATTTTCTTTTTGAAAGAAATTAATACTTTTATTATGCAAGAAAATTGTCTAAAAGTTACAGTAAAGACATTTTATAATGTTACAAATAAATGCTGTTCTTTTGAACTTTCTATTCATAAAAGAATCCTGAAAAATGTATCAAGGTTCCACAAAACAATATTACAACTGTTGATAATAACATTGGCAAAGATTTGAGTACCGGTTGGCATATTAGAATGATTTCTGAAGTATCTTGTGAAAAGAGTTATTTTAAATTGTAAGTTACTAAAATTTCACAATATAATTTTTTTAAAATGTATTTCTAATCATGTGAAGCCTTGAATTGTAGTGTAATTGTCTTTGCTGTCAGTTATCATCAATTTGATGGGTCCTTTCAAAGCAGTAACTTGCTGAAAAATCTTAGAATCAATGTAATGCTGGTTAAAATCTTATAGGATTTTCAAAATGTGAGACACAAACATGAGGACAAAAAATCCTCGAATTAACAGTTTTGCTGTTACAATTTTCACAAAATCTCTCGAGACTTCATAGTAAACATGACGGACAATAGGCAGGAAGAAATAGCGACGATATTATTTTTACAGAAAATTCACGGAAAAAAAAGAAAAGAGTTTGGGTGAAGATGGCAGGAACATGGTCTTTACTTTGTGCTGCACCGTGACTGTGTTTGTTATGCTTCCTTCATCTGTCAGCTTGCTTTCTGATTGTATATTGTTTCGTTTCACTCGATAATCTCCAGAGCGTGCACGCATTTGTCAGGATTTCTGATTCGCGTTTTTTGACGTTCTTCCGAGCAGATTCAGTCACCCTTAACACACCTCACACCACAGGAAAATGTTTCTATTTTCTTTTGGTGTGTACCCAGCATAAGCAAAAGTGCTTCTATATCACCACATAATGAATATCAGTACAGCTTGGCCACAGGTCATCACATCAGTGCTGCTGATATTTAGTACAACTGCACCATAATATGTGATACTGCTTTTATGAACTATAAAGAATTTAAATATTGAGTAACTTGTATTTTAGACACCAGTTAATATGTTTTTCCCCTTCTGAAAAAAAAGGAAGAAAATAATAAATAAATAAATAAGTAATAAGTAAGTAAGTAAGTAAGTAAGTAAGTAAGTAAGTAAGTAAGTAAGTAAGTAAGTTCCAAAGGCATGCAACCAGCTTTGCATGGCCACATGACCAATAAAATTAAAGGACTAACTGTTGCTTAATATCTCTAAAATTAATTAGTAAAGTAGTCAAATTTGTTGGCCTTTGTTTGACATCACCCTAAGCTATGTGTGTACTGTGTATTTTAAACAAAGGCAAACATATTTCCTCTGTTTACAGTTGCAATTGTTTCAAATCAGTGGATGATGCTCCTTCCTTCCTTCGTCAGCAACAAATTGCATATAAGACTTTAAACCCAACTGTGAGATAAGAGCATAAGCAAACCATTGAACCCCCAGTTTTTTTCTTGGTCAGACATACCAAAGTGATAGAAATTTGTGAACACTATGAAACTGAATGTTTGAGTTCTCCATCCCATGCATGCCTTGTAGATGGTAGTATTAAAATGCAAATTATAGTGTCATTAATTCGTTCGTAAATCTGTATGACGAGATGAACTGTTTAAAGCCGCTTGTCTGTTCGTAAGTAGCAAGCTGCTCATTTTCTTCTTTAATTACCATACATGAAGCTTGCTAACAAAGTCTAGGAAATAATCAACCACAAATGGGTATTAACTAGATGCATGTTTCATTTTGTTCTGCCATGCAACCCTTCTCTGGAAAATGGTATAAATAAGCATTGAAAGAAGAGAAGAGAGTGCCAGGATGGAGATACAGGACTATGAATTGACTTGTTTTTGTCCTTGAGGGACTGATATTCACTCCTTCAGGAAGGAGTTTTTTTTTCCTTTTTTCTGTTCTTGGATCAACTTCCTCTAGCACAATAATGCCCTTAATAAGGGAGTGAATGAGGACCTGAGCTCAAAATGGAAAACACAGAGGGCGTACTTGAAAACTATTTATATCTTAGGCATCTGCCTGTTTATATTATATGTGCTGCAGAAGTATTCATGTTGTTCTCTGTGATAATTATTATTAAAGCACAAAAGGGCCATTTGTAATAAAAAAATGGGGAAACTATTCAGCAATTTAAACAGCTTTAGTACGAGTCTCAATTCTCATATTACTTCCCTGCCCCAACCACCAATCCTCACAACACTACAGTAAATGATTGGGCAATAACACAAAATTACAGTAATTGTTATCAAACCTTCTTTTTATATATATATATATATATATATATATATATATATATATATATATATATATATATATATATATATATTATTTATTTTTTTTGGAATTGATTAGTTTGATTCAAGGCTTTTTGATGTTTTGGTTTGAATCAAGGTTCTTTATTGAAGAACTTTTGTTGTTCCTGTGGTGTAAATGAATTGGAAACACCACTGATTTACTCTTTCATATCACTTTCCATGGCTTTCCAAATATAATTGGTTCACAATTCAGGAATTTTCTGTGGGACACCTGCTATTTCAGATGGAAACCTAGGTGGATGTGAGCTTGAAAAGTACTGATTTAAACTGTGTATCAGCTTCACTTACCATTGTTAGGAGTATAATGATTCATTTGTTGTTGATGCATTGATTAAAATATGCAGTCTGACAGGATCAGAAGCATAAATCCTCCAATATGACTGAATCACAACCAGAAAAACCCCAAAACAATACAAATGGCATGTGAGTGAACAGTGCTGAATAATTGTTGGGGAGTTTTGTTTTCAAAGTTTTTTTTATACACTATATTGCCAAAATGTTTTGGGACGCCTTCCTTTACGTGCACATGAACTTTAATGACATCCCATTCTTAATCCGTAGGGTTTAATATGGAGTTGGCCCACCCTTTGCAGCTATAACAGTCTCGACTCTTCTGGGAAGGCTTTCCACAAGGTTTAGGAGTGTGTTTATGGGAATTTTGACCATTCTTCTAGAAGCGCATTTGTGAGGTCATGCAGTGAAGTTGGCGGGAAGGCCTGGCTCCCAGTCTCCGATCTAATTCATCCCAAAGGTGTTCTGTTGGGTTGAGGTCAGGTCTCTGTGCAGGCCAGTCAAGTTCCTCCACACCAAACTCACTCATCCATGTCTTTATGGACCTTGCTTTGTGCACTGGTGCGCAGTCATGTTGGAACAGGAAGGGGCCATCCCCAAACTGTTTCCACAAAGTTGGGAGCATGAAATTGCCAAACCCAGACTCGTCCATCGGATTGCCAGACGGAGAAGCGTGATTGGTCACTCCAGAGAACATGTCTCCACTGCTCTAGAGTCCAGTGGCGCTGAGCTTTACACCACTGCATCCGACGCTTTGCATTGCACTTGGTGATGTAAGGCTTGGATGCAGCTGCTCGACCATGGAAACCCATTCCATGAAGCTCTCTACACACTGTTCTTGAGCTAATCTGAAGGCCACACAAAGTTTGGAGGTCTGTAGCTATTGACTCTGCAGAAAGTTGGCAACTTCTGCGCACTGTACGCCTCAGCATGCGCTGACCCCGCTTTGTGATTTTACGTGGCCTACCACTTCGTGGTTGAGTTGCTGTTGTTCCCAATTGCTTCCACTTGTTATGATACCACTAACAGTTGACCATGGAATATTTAGTAGTGAGGAAATTTCACGAATGGACTTTATTGCACAGGTGGCCACCTATCATGGTATCACGCTTGAATTCACTGAGCTCCTGAGAGCAACCCATTCTTTCATAAATGTTTGTAGAAGCAGTCCGCATGCCTAGGTGCTTGATTGTATACACCTGATTTTAATACGTTTTGCTATATATATATATATATATATATATATATATATATATATATATATATATATATATATATATACACAAGGAACAAGGTCTCTAATATCCACCAGCTCTGTGATGTCATCATGGAGGAGTGGAAAAGGACTCTAATGGCAACCTGTGAAGCTCTGGTGAACTCCATGCCCATGGGTTAAGGCAGTGCTGGGAAATAAAGGTGGCCACACAAAATATTGACACTTAAAAAAATATATATATATATCCATACGGTGTCCGTTCTCCGTACGTCACCAGTTCAGTTAGCTGGATTTGATTGATAGCGATTTGGCATGATCTTGGATTGTTTGGTTATTCGACATTCATCCTGTCATAGCAACAGGTCCATAAGCTCAAACCTGTTCGGGAACAGGCTTATTTCACATAAACAGGATTGGATGACATCTTTTTAAGTAGATGTGATGCTTAAAGTCTGTCCCAGCCACTGCTACTTTCTTGCTAGTGTACCCAAATGTGAACCAGGGACAGTAATATTGATTTAAAAACAAATTAGCAAATAATATTATAATGTTGTGTAGTCTATCATAATATAGACACAGCTAGTTTTACTCGTAGAGAGATTTATTTGTGAGGTAACACATCATGTACAGTCTATGCAGTGCGTGGATTAATTTGAACCACGACAGCTATTATGGGAGTGTCTTGATGCAGCGCAGGAGATTCAGATAACTTGATCTTGACCCTTAAGAAACATGAATTAATGCTGTCACATAACAAATCTGATTCAAAGGTAAAATTAAATGAATTGTTAATTACAACATTGAAATGAAAATGTAAAGCCTGTACAAATAGCCTAGAAATTGTGATTATCGCCTAAATATTTGGGAATCATGTTAAAAAACAGTGCACATTTCATTTATCTATTATTTATCTATTTATCTATTTTCTAACTTTTAAGTCGTTTTGGTTGCCTGGCTGTTTTCTTTATAAAGGTCCAGAAATTCGTCAAGTTGTTCGTCAGGTGTCTTTTTAATTATAAGATGTCACTAAGTTGCCATCTTGACGCCAACCAATCGCTGCATTGCTGATCGTGGTTTTGAGTATTGATACATCTGCCCTTTTCAGGGAACACAAGAACGTGTAGTAATCTTAAACAATTTAATCCAGATATTTTAATCCAATCCGCAAATTCGTTTGAAGAACCATCACGATTAGATCTGGCATCTGTCATATCATCTCGGATGTATTAAGTGAGGAACGAAGAACAGACCCCTGGTGAAAGTTGGCTCCTCAGTCTGATAACAATACAGTCGGCTTCAAACAAATTAACGCACTCTGCCGACACAGACGCTGCAGGGACACAAAGATAACCGTGTGCTAAGTGAAGTTTCTTTCAGCGCTTTGTGTTTTCTGTTCTTAAACCAGTCTCCCTCTATGTAACTTAAAGGAAGCATGTGTCTTGAGATCAATTTGCTGTCAGATTCTTGGCTTGCTCAGGGGTACAGCTGCACTGAATGCAGTGATGCATTCTTTCCTCAATTGACTGGTCAATACCGATAGTTTGTTTTTTGAATTTCATGTGATTGTGGTGGTAATATTATGATAAATCATTTTCATTCGAAAATGTTTACACACAACTTGTCGATTCATTTGATCAAAAGGAATTCCATTTTGTACAATTATTTACAATTATTTTAGTAATTCCAAACTTCGCTGCGCCTAGATGCAGGCGATAACATTCAGTGATCAAATACAATCTTGTTTACGCTTAGGATTTATCATGGATTCAAAATGTTGCAAAATTCAAATAGTGTTTTTTTAAATAATTAATTATAAATAATAATAAATAATTAGTGTTTTTAATCTGTAATAATTATTACAGGTGGAATATTCAACTATTCGTACACACCCCTAATTTGTTCACCCTCATATTGTTCTAAACTGGTATAAATTGGTTTCTTCTGTGGAATAAAAAGACATTTAGATATTATTATTATTATTATTATTATTATTATTATTATTATTATTATTATTATTTTGTCAGTACAATGGAACTTGATGGCATCCAACATAGCTTTAGTTGAAATGTTCTTTAAAATAGGAGAGGATGACATAGAGATGAGTAAATGATGACAGATTTTTAATTTAACATTCCGCCCTTTGGTTTTTATAGAGTCAAGAACCATCAAAAGCCAGAGATGAAGTAGATCATTTTCATGAGAGGGTATATTTACAGTAGCACAAGTTACCTGAGAACTGTGTAAGTGACACCAATGATCTTTCTTTCTTTCTTTCTTTCTTTCTTTCTTTCTTTAAATAAAGAGCAAATATTGTATATAGAGTAATGGCATTTACTGATTTGGTATAATGACAAACCTATCCAAAATACTCCCTGTGTATACTGGAAGTATAATACTGCCCACAAGTCACTTTTTAATTGTTTTCAGATGAGATGTTTCCTGACATTAAAAAAAAAAAGGGAAAAAAAGTAAATATATAAATAATCCATGGTTTAGCTATTCTGCAGCATCATTGAGCATGAGCCAGTGTCATAGTCCACTGTCAGTCAGGGTCACCAGAGACGTGGCACTGAAATACAGATGCAGTGCTCCACTGCCATTGAGTTACAATGCAACTGTTTGTTGTAGAGGTCCCATGAGACAGAACTCAAATCTGTGAAGGACACCATGGCCTTGTTTTCAATACTGTAATGTCTTCTCAAAGAAACGCTTAAAAACCAGTTAATTTGTCGTCATTTTTTTAATCCATAACATTTTTTGTAATCGCATACATTGTTTGAATTGAATTCAGCCTATATTCTGAAATGTAGACTACTTTTGGTGCAATAAATTAATAAAGTCTGAATTAGTTTGGTATTTTTAATTATTTATTATTTATTTATTTTTCTAAAGATACATTAGTAACATTAGTAACACTATGGATGCATTTTTAAAAAGTTGCTAAAGCAACTGTTTAGTGTATCTTATCAAATAGGATCATTTTGAATTTTTGAATCAGATTGGAAAATTGTGAATCAAATTTATTTCTTTTAAACCCTAGGATTTACACTCCTACCATTTACCCATTTTTTTTCCTCTGGCATATTTGCTTTTTCCCCTCTCTGGTTAGCGAGCCATAATTTTAGCATCACAGTTTCTCAGTTGAATAGAGATCAGTTTGGCCATTTTAGTACCTTATTTTCCAAAAATGTGTTTGTTTTGCTGAAAGTTTCTTCCAAGCATAATAGGACAGTTCACCCAAAAATACAAATTATGTATTTAATCATTCTTATGTCATTCCAAACCTATATGACTTTATTCTATGCAACAAAGTCTCAACATGAAGATGAGTAAATGATAGCAGAAGGTCAGTTTTGGTGAACAAAATCTCAGCTGACCATACCATTTGTTTTCTTTTTAGCTAGATCACTAAACATAGCTCTTTGTTCAGTAACAGTTTTGTGCCACACACTCATACCAGCCAGTGTTATGTCCAGAGCTCTCAATATATTCCACTGGCACACCTAAATACACATTCTCAATAGGCCTATAAGTTTTTGTTTGTTTGTTTGTTTGTTTGTTTGTTTGTTGTTGTTTTTTAAGCAATGTAACTTTCTGTTCTTGACAAGCGATAAAGCACACTTTAGTTTTCCTTTTCATGATCATATTGACGATTGTCTGATTTTAGCTAGTTGCTCATCAAGACTTGGTTCTCAATCACCTTCAGAGGTTACTCCTGAAAATAAATCTGCAGAAAAGTGTGTTTTTGCCAAGGCAAAAGACTCCTTTCCTGGATCAATTCGGAGCAGGATGACTGATCCAAGAAGGCCTGCATTGCAGATTACTTGGTCTCTGCTGGGCCTGCTCCATATGAGACCATTTCTGTGGCACATACATTGAAAAATAAGTTAATGGCAGACTTTATAGACTTGAATTACTTCTAAACCTGCAGGTCTGCCATATTGTGGTGAGGACTGATAATATGCCTGTGGTCTTATATCTGAATCACCTAGGTGGGATACGTTCTCGCCCCATGCCTCGGTAGAGTGGTGCATTCTGGTTAGGTCACAAAATAAGATTTTGTCTCAGTTCATCTCTCAGGGAGTTTGAATCATGAAACAAACCATCTTTTTAGGCACAGGCTCAGGTCCAGGGAATGGAGGTTGGACCCTTGGGTTGTCAACCTAATTTAGCAGAAGTTGGTCAAAGCGGAGGTGGACTTGTTTGCATACAGTGTAGATGACACAATGTCCCCTCTCATGTTCTCTGTTCCCCCTGTGCCTCTGGAAATAGATGCTTTGCCGCAGGTGTGGTCTAAGGCCAGGATGCTATTCTTCAGGAGAGCTTACTTCCAGCTGTTCTTTTGGAGATTTTGAGGAGGCAAGGTCTCATGTGTGGTTTTCGAATCTGGTCTCTCCTCTGGAGAAACCTCCCTGAAGAATCTTGGCCATGGCAGACCATCTCTCTCAGGTTTGGTGCTTGTGATGGCACCCCTCTCCAGGGATTTGGAGACTCCGAACCTCTGAATACTGAACAGGCACTTTGATGGATACAGGCCTTTCATCTGATATTGCTGAGACCACCATGAATTCTCCTCTATGAGACATCTCTATGCTTTGAAGTGGTCCTTATATTCTGGTGTAGACAACACAGAGAGGATCTTGCTTTTTTTTTTTGGCTTTGTCTGTGAGCCCTTGATGTTTTGATTTTGCTCCCGGTCTAGTTATGGTTTTGCTGAGACCAAGACTTGGCTATCTTCCCAAGGTGTCTTCTTCATTGTTTCACCTGCAGGGTGTTGTTTTGTAGTCTTTCTCTCCTTCTTCATTTAAATTCAGGAGATAGATATGATGCATACAACTGGTATTGTTAGAGCTTTGAGAATTTACATGAACTGTACAAGGCGGTAGCGTAAATCTAAACAATTTAAGTTTTTGCATGTTGGCTGTGTTAATGCATCTTTCTTCTCCCCTGACCCTAATTCCAGAGAGAAGTTATGCTAGTAGGTGATGTCAAGTGACTAATTGAATAATTAATTCATCAATTAAACAAAAATCACTACTTTGTGCTGCTCAAAGAGGTGCAATTGTTGATTTTGATAGCTTTTGTTTAAAGCTATTTTTGCAAAAATTAAATGAAATATCTGAATCTGAATATCATGAATGTTCTGATTACCTGCAGACTCATGATTTGGCTATCACACCATGCCTGCATTCTGAACAAGAAAACTTGCTTGTGTGATATGGCTTGCAGTGCCCATATTATACTTGCCTTCCTGGCATAAGTGAAGACAAAATCAAAATTGTTCTACAGTGCTTGAGAAATCACAGTAGAGTACTCAATCTCTGAGAATTATTAAACATTGCATTCCTTATCCTTATCTGTTAGAATAGCTTCATCGGTCCCAGATAAACTTAGCTAGATGATTAATATCAACAGCTTTATCCTTCGTTGTGTGATTTTTCCCAAACACATAGAGGAGAGAAGCCCTTGCAGTCTTTGCTGAGAAATGTCTAGCATGCCATCCCTTCTTGATGAGTGAAGGAACTTTTCTGAAAGGTCCATCGTCCAGTCAGCTGGGTCTTAAATTGATTAAAACTGCCATCTCTCCCGATAAGATATGAAAGTGCTGCTGAGAGGGAATCAGCAGAGTGATCAAGGGAATAAGAAATGATGCTGCATCACACGCCTACCTTGAAGTGAACTGTGTGCTCCAACTTTTGGCCTGTTTGTGTGCGTATATAAAAGAGAAAGAGGAGATGAAACAACAGTGGAAGAAGATGAGCATTCAGAATGAGGAAGGATCCAAAAGACTAAAAGACAAAGGAAAAGTGTGTGTGACCATTCAGCACTTGGAATGCTTGTAGCATCACTGCTTCTTTGTATGCACCATGAATTTCTTGTCCTTTTCAAAATGGCTGCAAGAAAAAAAAAAAAAAAGAAAGAAAAAAAACAAACATACTATTGTACTACCGTCGAGGCATGGACTCCACTAGACCCCTGAAGGTGTGCTGTGATATCTGCACCAAGATGTTAGCAGCAGATCCTTTAAGTCCTGTAAGTTGCGAGGTGGAGCCTCCATGGATCGGACTTGTTTGTTCAACATCACACTGATGCTCAATTGCATTAACATCTGGGGAATTTGGAGGCCAAGTCAACACCTCAAACTCGTTGTTGTGCTCCTCAAACCATTCCTGAATCGTTTTTGCCTTCGCCGGCTTGCCTTCTTCCCATAGTGTTACCTGGTACCATGTGTTCTCCAGGTAAGCACTGCACATGCACCTGGCCATACACGTGATGTAAAAGAAAACATGATTCATCAGACCAGGCCACTATCTTCCATTGCTTTCGGCGGTGGACAGGGGTCATCACGGGCACCCTGACTGGTCTGCAGCTATGCAGCCCCATACGCAACAAACTGCTATGCATTGTGTATTCTGACACCTTTCTATCAGAACCAGCATTAACTTCTTGAGCAATTTGAGTTACAGTAGCTCGTCTGATGGATTGGACCACACGGGCCAGCCTTCACTCCCCAAATGTATCAGTGAGCCTTAGCCACCCATGACCCTGTCGCCGGTTCAACACTGTTCCTTCCTTGGACCACTTTTGATAGATACTGACGACTGCAGACCAGGAACACCCCACAAGAGCTGCAGTTTTGTAGATTCTCTGACCCAGTCATATAGCCATCACAATTTGATCATGCAGGTTTTGAATGAAATGAGGCTGAGTAAATCATGACAGATTTTTATTTTTATTTTTTTATTTTTTTTGGGATGAGCTACCCATTTAACAGTTTTAATATGCATTTAAATGATGACTGATTAATTATACGCCATGTATTTTTACACTAAATGAAATGTCCTTGGGGCAAAGTGAAAAAGCTCAAGAAGAAATGCCAGAGTGGCACCTCTTTGTTAAGGCAATTGCTGGTGATAATGTAGCTGTCGTTTCAGGAGGTCAGCGGTTCAGGAGTTAGTCTTGAATTATCTTTCAACCTTTAAAAGCTGTGAAAAGATATTGAAATTCAAAGAACTAGCATCATTACTTTGTGCTATCATCTCGTGTGGAAGCTTGCAAAGGTGAAAACTCTCTGAAACATTCTGCTGATTTAAAACATTATATCTGTGATCAAAGCTCAAGGGCATAGCAGGTAACAAAAGTTACCAGAACCAAACCAATGTGATTTATGTCGTTTCAGAACACTGACATCTGAGCAAGGGTCTGGGTATCAATGAGAAAAATATTCCAAGCATGGATGTCTGTCTGTGATTGCGGACTGTTCATCAGCCTGCACCAGAATGCTTTCAATAATATATGTGGGTTCCTGCTCTTCAAAGGGAACCTCAGATCAAAAATTAATCCCTCTCCATTGTGCATGCATTGGCCTTGGACATGGTCAATATATAGTTTCCCTTTGAAAAAAACACACGTTTTGCTTTGGTGTTTAGATCTTTTTTTTTTCTCACTATCGAACTCAATAAGTCTCAAGCGCATGAAAACACATGTATTTCCCATAGCAAGATGAGCGGACCCAAAGATCACCACATGATAAGGGCCATTAATCAGCTAAACCTTTTAAAGTTCATGCTAGCTAAGAGCAGATTAGCATTAGAGGGTGACTTTAAAGACGACTCTCTGATCTCCATCCATTACATGCACGTGGTGATGTGAGGAAGGCCAGCATGACATGAATACTGAGTAGTCTTTCCAGAGGCATGGAAGCCCTCTCATGCATGTGAGTAATGTATGTATGTCCAGTCATCTGTCTCCATTGTGACCAAAGGCAAGGAAGTGGACCACCTCTTTCTAGAAGAGTCAGGCATTTTGCTTCCCTCAGTGCTGAGCAGTGCACTGAAGGAAGTGGAGCTTTATAAAAGGTGGGTTCAGTCTCATGACTTAGACTAATGAAACATAGAGGAACTGAAGTTCATGTTCTTGTGTGAACATGAGGGAAGTCACATTCTGCCATCATCTGTCATAATGACAAAGAAAGATGAGAATGTTTTTTTTTTTTTTTTTTTTAATAATGGAATCCATTATACACAGATTTTTTTTTCTTTGTATTGGATTTAAACTTTGTAAGTTTGTAAGGTACTAGATAATTAAGGATCTGCATAGTTTCAAAGCTGACTAGTTGGTGGGTTGTCTCAATGACTAGTCAATTAGTCTTAATAAACCTCTGTATAATTGGCCTAATTTCTTTGGCAACATTTACATAAGTTTCACTCTGGCATAAAAAGGTTAAATGACTTCAGTGGACCACTCAAAGGGGTAGGCACAAAATTTGCTATAAAGGAACACTTCAGTACACTACATTATCATATGTTTACTTAAAATGTTTTCATGTTTTTACCCAAAACAATGTCGTGTGAGCATTATTGAGTGCTAAACAATGTATGTTTCATTCATACTGGAAGCCAAAGAGTGCCCTCACGCAGAAAGTCCAAATATGTCTCACAAAAGTAATATAACTTATGAGACGTTCCAGGAAATCCCTTATATGGACAAAGGCATCCAGCTATGAGCTATTGCTGTGGCTGAATTAAAAGACTATAGAAATGCTTTGACTTATTAAATATGAAGACAATAAACACACGATTGAGGCAAATTATGATTTATCTGTATTCTTCAAGCCATCTCAGGTATTTTCATAAAAAATAAAGTATATTTATTTTGAGGTAAAAGTATTTGATCTCATTTGATCTCATTTACATGATGGAGGTGGCGTTTAGCTGGTTTTGCATCTGAACTCTTCATATATATATATATATATATATATATATATATATATATATATATATATATATGTATATGTGTGTGTGTGTGTGTGTATATATTTGTGTATATATGTGTGTATATATGTATATATGTGTGTGTTTTTGTTGTTGTTTGGCAGTCTTTGCTGCCACTTATTTGACCTTTTTTTTGTTTTTTTGTTTTTTACAGTGAAGGTGCTTGATCATAATAATTAAGGAAATACCTTTAAAATAACAGTGTTTTTCTGCAAAATATTTTTATTTATTTATTTTTTTTTAACAGCGTGGTGGAAAAATGCTTTCTTCAGTTTAGAAATCATGCATACATAGCAATTTTATTGCAATTTCAATTAATTGCACAGCCGTAGTCCTATTTGTTTTATATGTGAGCAGTTAGAGCTGTCAGAGTGTGACCTAAATGTTTGACACTGTCAGAACATTGTTGAAGACTAAGAGTCATTGTCAAGACTATTAATTCGCCATTGCTGAACATGTCACAATCAAAGACAAAAATCATGGCCAAAATTGTACAGTGTGCATTTTGATTTGATCAGTCTCACTAATTGACTATTCAGTTGTATGATTACTAGTTGGCCATCGTGATCCACCTCTAATTAGAACAAATTTAAATAAAAAAGTTTAAAGTTCAATTTTAAAATTATTGAGCTAAGAATGGAAAGAAAAAAAAATGTGTGTTGAATTGTACACATTGCAAATTGTGTTGCTTACAGATAAATCTTGAGTCAGTAATATAGCATTTTAGTGTGTGCTATAAAGTGTGTCACACAGATACTGGGATCTTTCTTAACCAAGCAGTGCTTCACAATCCCTCTTAGCACTTTATCAACCCACAGCTTTGTGCAGAGTGGAGACTGTGCCGAGTTCAAGACCTCATGAAGAGTGTGAGTGGGCTGAAGAAGTGGAGTGTGTGTAAGTTTATTGAGGTGCTTTGCTGTATCGATCACCCGCCCAAGTCCCTCTGAAGAACATGCCAACTGGGTGTTGAGAAATGCAATTTAAGATTAGGTCAAATATATCATCCGACGACAGGCCCCAGTTGTTCGCTGAATCCCTTGAAATATGTAGAGATATGTCTATGGAGAAATTAAGTTAGCGCTTTTAGAATAGACTTTGTCATCAAGCACAGAACTTGTGAAAGCCGATTTAAACTGTCGTCTATAACAACAAAAATGCTGACCAAGATGCCTTTCCGACCTCAGAGGGTTCTATTAAAAATGATTTTTCATATTTGGTAGAAAAGGCCATTTGAGTCAGAGGCAGTGATGGGTGAAGATTGCATTTATTCAATGATGTTTAAGTTTTACAGTGAAACAGTAGCCACTGTGTTTTGGTCGTTCTGACCAAATAAAATGCTCTGTGTCAAGTGTGGGTGTTATCAGGCTGCTTTCTCTCCATTACATGTCATCTCGGTTTGGGCCAGCCATAGGCCCACTGATCATTTAGAAAATGCTGTCAGCAATCTGTCAAAGACCTGACAGAACTTTAACAACCTTCTTTACTGGCACACATGTTTACAAGTCCCTATAGTCACATGGCATTTGTACAGTCATCAGACTCACATGCTTACATGCTTGATGAGCACATGCTTCTCTCTCCTGTTGTTGTCATCTCTGCCATGTCATGTCTGAGGTTTGGCTCTATATCAGAGCAGATGGACTTGGGCTAATGACCACAGCCTTATGAAATTAGAGCCGAGCCATTCAATTTTGTTTACTTGCCATGTGCATTGTTTGGCTTGACTCTTGGGCATACTACATTATAGCCCCTCCCCTCCGGACTTAGGGGCCCAATGGGAAACCTCTTGCACTCATGCGTTCATTAAAATATTCCATACATTTATCCATCCATCCGTCCATTAAAATATTCCGTCCATACATCCTTCCATTAAAGCTTTATATTAAATGCAAATAAATGCTGTTTCCACAAAAAAAAAAGTGTTTTCAACAATGCTAATACAAAATGTTTCTTAAGCAACAAATTAGCACATTAGAATGTTTTTTTAAGGACCATTTGTCACTGAAGACTGAAGTAATGGCTGCTGAAAATGCAGCTTTAATAGAAAATAGAAAATATTATTTGTAATATTACTGTTTTTACTGTATGTTTGAGCCTTGGTGAGCATAGAAGACTTCTTTCAAAGACATTTAAAAATCTTACTGACCTAAACTTTTGAACAGTACAGTATATACAGTGTGGAAGATGTATTTTCTTGTCGTTATTTTCTGATATACACCTTTTTTTTTTTTAAATTGCAGTCAGTTTAGACTGAAAATAGGACTGTAGTTTCAGTAGGCTGGCTCTGAGTGCTAAGTTGTAGAGGATGCAGCGTACTATGGCAGTCTGCTGTATGTTGCAGAGAGTGTACAACATCATTCCACTGCTATCTAGGCACCAACATCTGCTCTTTAACTCCCTGAGGTCTGAAAACGCGCCGGCGCGTTTTGCAGGTTTTTTTTTCACATTGCAGCAAAACAGACTTAAAATACTCCGTCATTTTTTGTCATAGAGACATAAGTAATATATCAATTGAAACTATAGAATATCTTCTTTTATTTGTATACACTCAGAGTAAAAACAAAATGTTGTGCTTTTTGCAAAATAAAGAAAACTAAAATGATGCATGATCTGTCCTCTCCCTCTGAACAAAGTCCAATCTGATAGTTCTCAGAAAATGAACTGTAACTTAGTGAATACTAATCACAAAAAAAATAGACTTATGTCTAAAGACACGTTGAAATGTCAGGTTTTAAATCATGTAAGTCATATCGAAAACAAAAATTTTGTGTTTATGTAATCTGTATGAAAATAGACATGTCAGAAGTCTGTGATTCAGCTCATTATCCGCTAATGCGGCCACACCCACGGAGCCAGCGCTATTCAGAGACAAATTATGAGTCAATACAGGCATACATCATCTCAAACATGTATTTATTGTCTTGAAAAGTTTTTATCTGTATGTAAAAGCCATGGTTAGCGACCTCTGGAAGACATGCCGTTAGTTCCTGATATGTCCTCTTCTTCTTTAGAATAATTTGTGGACTAAATGTGCACAGAGAGCGCCCTCCGGCTGCAAGTATGAATTGAAAACACCATTCTGAAATGTCCTCTTCTTCTTTAGAATAATTTGTGGACTAAAGGTGTACAGAGCGCCCTCCGGCTGCAAGTATGAATTGAAAACACCAGCGCTCATAGTGATGACAATAAATATAGAATAAATATAATTCCTCTGTATAAAAGATTGACATAAACATATGAGAATCCATCAATATTTCTCCAAATGTGAATGCTTTTAAACTAAAAACCTATATTCAGACTCTTTGCATCACAGAAATACATTATATTTTAAAGAATATAATAGAATACCATTATTTTAAATTGAGCTGAGACATGATTACAGAGGGTTTTTTTACAGCCTACCTGACTGAAAGGCCTCATTATTATGCAGCACCATTAGAGGTTCTTTATGCGATTCTTTTGTCTTCTCAGGTGTAAATGACCCATTATTCATGATGATTCACGCCTCCACGCATACTGTGTTTCTTGACAAAAAGTGTCTTACAAAAACTAAATCAATATATTGTTTTATAAGAACAAGTAGGCATTATAATTTTTACATAATTTTGAAGCAAAAACTCTAGCCTACAACCTCCAATACCCAGAAGTCTTGTAAACACAGATTTAATATATATTTTTGGCCTTATTTCAGTGACTTAAGTTTTTTGTTTTTTCAATAACCACACATAAACGTTATTCCTTCAAAAACACAAACATGTGCATACATGTTCCTCACATATTATGGTAGCCTAGTTTGTGCTGAATACAGTGTAATGACACCTTTGTCATTAATATGTTTATGAACAACTGAAAAAAGCACAAATGTCAGGGCATGTCAAAACTTCTCCAGGCCCCAAATCAGCCTCAGACTCCAGAGGGTTAAAATTTCAAAAGTACTCTCATCTGGATATGTGCCCAATTTTAATGCTTTTCACCATCATTTGATCCTCATGTGATGACTGATACCATGATTAAATAATTGGAAACAAACATCGCTCTTAAATAAAATAGAGGAAAGCAGGTGGTAATTGACCAGTGTTAACTGAGCCAGGCAAATAACACTAAGTTTTGTGAATAATGCACAATGTGTAATGAGCTTAATTTGCATAGAAAAGAGACATGTTTGTGCTAAAAAGAATGATGGTGACTTGATTTAAACACTCAATGCTTTTAACAAAATGTAAAACTGGATTGTGAGTGGTTAGTGAAAAAAGACGCAGGTATTTGAAATGATCCAAAACAAACATCAAAATCAACACAAAATGGGTCACTGAGCACAAAATTAAGGTTCTGTCCCCTGACCTGAATCATTTAGAAAACTCAAGAGGAGAGTGTATTAACATGGACTTGGGAATTTGAAGGAACTGTAGAGATTCTGTATGGAGGAATGGTTTCTGATCTTTTGTCAGGTGTTCTCCAAACACATCAGATATTATAGGAGAAGCTGTTATCTTGGCAAAAGGAGGTTGCAAAAAGTATTGTAACAAAAAAAAAAAAGATTTTTCAGAGGCTTGTTCATATTTACCAAGGGTGCTAATAATTCTGACCACGACTGTATTCCTTCATGGCTGCATCATGCCATGCACATAGCACCTGTGTTGTGCTTCATAGGCATACTTCCCTCTGTGGGATCTCACAAGAATATGTAATTTAATAAGACTTTTTATAGTCTGTCAGTTTAATTTAAGTCTGCTCTGTGTGTGTTAGCTTGTGAATATGAAAAACATATCAGTTATGTGTCTTCATATAACACGTGATGTTAGTCACTGTGATGTTGCTTAGCCTAGATGGTCATCTGGCCCCTGACATTTCCCAGAGCACTGGACCGTAGATGGACTCCACTGTGTCAGGTCATCTTTGCATCATTCTAGAATTCATGTCTCTTCATTAAGTGTGGCACGCTTGTATATGCGTGCTAGAGATTTTTGGCCATCCTGTAGAAGTGCCACATATTATGTCTTATGTCACCTCTTGTTCATATCCCACCATGCTTTTATTTGAAATTAAACAAGTAGGCTAAACATCTGCCTGCTGGGATATCTCCGTTTACTAAATCTTTTTAATTTTTGTGTTATTTTTTATCTGTGGGAGGCAACTATTATTAGCAATAGCTTTGTTGTGAAAGGACCGCTCACAGTCCTTCCCAATCAATGTCCATTACTGTAATAACTCTTTGTGATGGTGAGTACAACGTCAACTCACATTAAACACAGTGAGATGTGAGTTGGCTGACATGTGCTGAGAGAGATCCAACAGTCCATAGTCCAACAGGTGTTTATAATTTATTGCCTTGGACATTTTAGTGATTTTTTTTTTCTTTCTGTTGTACAACAGCAGACATCAGTGCATCCTAAATGTTTTTTTTTTGTTTTTTTTGTTTTTTTGTTTAGTATGTAATTGGACCCTGATTTTTGTTTTGTGCTTCTGCGTTTGTTATTGTACTCAAGCTTGCAATCAAAAAGACATAACGCACACACACACACACACACACACACACACACACACACACACACACACACACACACACACACACACACACACACACACACACACACACACACACAAAAGCAAAAGGCAAAAAATTCTACTGTTGTTGACCAATCATTTTTGTAAAAAAATTGTAAAAATTCACAATGAGCAAATTGTCAGAAATGTTAGTTATTTTCATGTTCTCTATTAAAAATACCTTCAAAATGATGTATGATTCATTTGAATCCGACAAAAAATGGCAAAAGTCAATTTTGAGAAAAATCAAATGAAAGTTTTCTGAAGGTTCCAAAACTCCAAATATCCTAACAACAATACCTTGTGATCCATGGTAATAACACCAATTTTGCAACACACCAAGTCAAAACTGAATATCTATAGGAAGAAATATATATTTCAACTTTTCTTTCCATGATCCCACAATTGTTTGATTAACATTAATGAAACAGACAGCATGATATATTAAGACCTACTGTACCACACGGATATAATTATGTTACACATCAGGTGTTTTTCCCAATAGGTAACCAAACGTTCATTTAAGACATAACAGATCATGTTTGCGTGAATACTCGCCAAGACAGATATTTTGAAATATTGTAATTCAGTGTATATATGCGTTTATATCTATCAGGATCGCGCGCTGTCTGAAGCCCAAAGTATACTTCACTTTTTATGCATATGCGAGGGTCAGCGCACAGTGCACGTGACATGAATTTCACCATTAAAAGAGTATGTGCGTACTGTACACGCACCTCCGGATTTTTGTAACCTCGCGTACTTGTACGTGCAAGGTCGCACATGCACATTTAATTTTTTTTTTCAGTAATTAGTTTATCCACAAGGTAGATACCGTGCCCTGAGCGCATTGATTCACAAGGTAGTCAAAGAAAAACTGCATAAACAGAACAGACTAGGGTGATCAACTGTCCCGCATTTTGCAGAACAGTCCCGAAATTATAATACCACAGTAAGAAGTATAATAAAAACTGTGACTGGCATTTAAAAATCTATTTGTGCAGCCGTCATGATCTAGCTGTGAGAATATCCAACCAACGCAATCGTAGAGAGATGTTTTCCCGCTGATGACAATTGAGTGGACAGCGCAAAGGAATAAGTGCGGGCCTCTTCAAAGTCGGTAAACACAGCTACACCAGCAAGGATTTCATCTCACATGCTGGATAAGAACCCGAAGAGCTACTCAAAGCTGCCAAAATTGATGATTTAAAGCACATAATCATCCATCCTGATGCCAAATATTTCTAATGAACATGCGCCGATCTAATGGAAGCTCGAGCGGAAATGGTCAAGCACCTACGGAAAAACACGAGATATTCTCCATTCATTTTAACCAATGAAAAAAATGATTCAGACACATCAACTTTCAGACACGACATTCTTCTCATGTTAATGGTTAATTTAAGGCAGTTTCTATGGCATTATTATAATGACAAAAGTCGAGCACGCATTATTGTAATGCGGGAGCACATCAAATTCACAAGCAGGAATCTCTCCGCTCACAGGCGGATTCCCTTCTCGCACAAAACTGGATGTGCACTCTCTCTCGCACAGATATTACATGTGCATGCTCAAACTTTGTCCTCCTGCATGTGCACTCATGAATCTAGAATTGTTTTCTCTCCAGGATTTAATGTTGCTAGAAGCGCAACATTATAGTGTGGGCACCCACCGGCAGAAACCTGAATCGGCGCATATGCAAAGTTTGCCAACGAATGTAAATTAGTATTTACATAGCATAATATTAGTAAATTTATCTGTCTCACACATGTCCTGCACTGCCCCGCAAAATCACAAATCAATAGCCAGGTGGTCACCCTAGAACAGACCAGAATGCATGCAAGCTACAATGACCATGAAGGTCTACATAGACGAGAGATTGTGCGAAGAGGTTAGAAAGTACCCTCAGTTGTACAACTCTAGCATTAAAGCAGAACTAAGTAACTTTTTTTACCTTCATAAATAGTTTTCTAAGTCCTTACGATGGTTAATTGACTTGTAGTGGTGTGTTTGAGGCGAGCACTAACCCCTTCTGGCACGTCTACGCCAGAATACAGCAACTTGAGCTGCACCGACCCGAAACAATCTCGCCTCATGTTCACGTTCACGCGAGAGTGACAAAATGCTTTACGGTAATTCAAAAACAATGTATATATTATGTCTTTATAAGACAATTTCGAAAATTACCCACCTCCATCGAGTGTACTGTATTTGCAAATTACCCACCTCCTCTTTCTTGTACTGTATTTGCAAAACTACTGTGCTGGCGAGTGTTGTAGTCGTTGTAGTCCAGAGCTGCGCTTGGAGTATTTATGACAGTGTCATTCACTGAAGGAAACTGTAGGGGGAGCTTCGCAAATCTTGCTTAGTTCTGCTTTAAAGAATACAAAGATATTTACATGGGTTGTAAATCGTGGCTCAAAACTGCACATGCGTCGAATGCCTGTGTATGCGCATGAGTCAAATGAAATATGCTTTGCAAGGCTGTGTGTTCGTCTGTGCACGTACACTAGCGTACGCATAAAAAAAGAAGTATACCCAAGGGCTTGTGGCGTCTTTGTGCACACGTATCGGATCTGTCAGTCAGTGTGAGTGAGATTATTTTGTTTACATCAACAAGAGTTTGAAAATCAATTTCAATGGTTCAGATGGCTCATGCCATTGAGAATTTGCTATGTATATTCATGTTAGAATACAATTTAGAATGCTGCACTTTAAAACGATACCAAACTTGTGCTGAGCGGAAGTGTGAGTCATCGAGAAGTGAGCAGAGAAAAACTGCATTTTTCCTCGATAATGGAAAGGTACTCCTCTCAGAAAACATACAAATAAAGAAACTTTTAGATGTTTAATTGCTATTGGGAACATTGGGATCGCTAGATGAGGGATTAATGAAGTAATTTTTGTGAAAACCTCATTCGACCAAATTTTTTCTCTTTTTTTGCCTTTAGCTCGAAATTAGCCCATGCGCATTCTGACTCCTTTTGCCAGCACGGGTCATATATTTTACCTACAAAAACCTTTTTACTTACAGCTTTATTATGAAAGGTAAAATTATTTGTGTATGTATATAATAGGTGTTTTTGTGTTTTTGTTTTTGTTTTTTAGTAGTTTTTATACTGATAAACTGCTTATATGGACATGGATGTACTTGTGGTTGAGTGGGAGGAAGTACCACAACTGAGCGATTCATCCAAGATTCAGACTGATGGCTCCAGTGATCAGTAAAGTCTGATTCGCTAATCAATTTGACTGACTTATTAAAAAGTACAGCACCAATCAAGCATTATATTTGGCAGATGGACTGCACATTTTTGAGGACAGTGTAATACAATGTTGTCTTGTCTAGTTAAACTTAATACATATTACACATAAAAAATAGCTACATGTTTTTTTTTCTGTGCAGCTTCACTCCTGAATCACTCTGCAGAAAATGCTAGTAGACAGATTTGTGGAGGTGTATGATGGATGGTTTATGACGGAAAGGGTATACCTTGGATGGCATCACTCTTTAATGTTCTCTTTATTGTCAAACATTTTCTCTCATTTTTTGCTTATTTGCACTAAGTCAAAGTTTGGCTTCTGTTTTATTTATTTATCTGAGATTTTTTTTTTCCTCCTTCTGATGTTAATGTAATACTGCATGTATGCCTAAAAGCAGGATTTCAAATAAAACTGGCAACAAAAAAATCTACGTTCTAACATTCCCCATGGTCTGAGGTGAGAATCAAATGTAAAATGCTGATTCACTCTCTTAATTAGAGGCAGTCAGAGACAGTCGTCTCACCCTCTCATCCCCAGCTGTCTGCTCAAGTGACGTGTGAATCTTAAGCCTTCTCATACACTAGCTATGACTAATTACCGAATCTCTCTTGTGTTAGATGTCCTGGACCGTTTCTAATCCAACAAGATGCTTCACTTCAAATTGCTGACAGAGAAAAAGCCAGCATTTGTGCTATGCTTAGCTTTTGTACTCTAGCTTTTTTTTCTTTTTTTTTTTTTTTTTTTTTTATTTCCTTTATGTTCACAAAAATGCGAGCCTTGGTAATTATGGGTCATTTGCTGGGTTCTTTGCGTAATTAGGTTTAATTGTGCCCCGGTACAAGGGAATTAGCTAAGCTTTACTCTCTAAAGTGAGCCCCATGCTTCCGCTGGTCTTTGTGAGGCACTTTCACTCATCGCACAACTGGCTTAGTGACATCAGTCAATTAGGGCCATTCATGGAAACTCAAGTGCCTTTTTTTGTTATTTGTTCGTCTATTTGATGAGTGGACAAAAATGTTGAGTCTCTGTTCCTGAGGGTCAATTATATGTACTGAGTGGCTCTTAAGCAAACATTCTGACTCTCTGATGGCTTTTATGATTCTAGATAGACCAGCATGTGAGATAACATGCCTACTTGGTCGATTGCATGCAAATGCACGCTCACTGTTAGAGCATGTCAAAGGATAATACAAAGGATAATGTGTCTTTCTGTAAGTAAACATTGTGCATTTAATTATTGTGCATTTTTGTGTACATCTCATTTGCTGTCATTAAATTGTATTAGTTATCAACATTAAATTCGTAATTGGCCACCTTGATTTCTAGATATCAGGATCTGACGTTGACAAACGTCATGCCATGCTGCAGATTTTAACAGTATAAGAAAGAAAAACTGAAAAAAAACATATTTGACCTTTATGAGTATAATTTGATTAATTTATCCTTAAATTATAGTAGTAACACTAACAACATTTTATATATGCATTTTGCAACATTGCAACATGCAACATTTTTATAAAATTTCATCCAGATAATTTGTCATTTAGGGTATGTTCAAAGCATGCATCTTTTTATCAACAGGTACTTGATATCTGATTGGTGATATCAATGAAGGTTTCGTTCACTGTTAAAATTTTGACTGTTTCTGATATCAGATGGCCACTTTGTGTAACCAGGACAAAGTATACTTGCTTGAAAGCAATAAGGAGTCTTTATTCGTTATTCGTTTTCCAAGGGGGCAGACATGGCCTAATGGTTAGCGAGTCCGACGGGTAACCCAAAGGTTGCTGGTTCGTGCACCTGCAGGAAATAACTGAGGTGTGCTTGAGCAAGGCACCTAACCTAACCGCTGCCCACTGCTCCGGGTGTGTGTGTCCATGGTTTGCAGTGAGTAGTGAACATACACACACCCTGCTAACCCAAGTTATGTGTGCGTACTAAATACAGAGGACAAATTCTGAGTATGGGTTACCATACTTGTCCTTCATATGTTACTTTCCCCTTTCATTGTCAATGTTCTTCAAGTATATCTGCACCAAATGGGGAAAAAAGGGTATAGTGAAGAATGAAGCATCAGTGCAGACCATGAAGGAGGTCCAAGACTTTTAGGAAGACTTTTTGGCCCGCATTCCCATAAGGCCTTTTCAGCCCGCTGTGAAGAATTTTGAAGACCTTGTAAGAAATAGGAGGCCTTGAAGAAGAACAAGGGGCAAAGGAGTGAAACGCACCAGAAAAACAAAGAATGTCAAATCATCATAAATATCTAGATCAGATCTCAATTTTGTTCTGTTCACTTTCTTTACAGTACAGTCATTTCATTTTTTTAACATTCTGCTTTTACGTCTGCAAGAACTTATATGCCGATATGTCGGACTGTCATCATGATCTAGATCAGATCAGATTTTTCAAAGATCAGTTCTCATCAGCAGTATTGTAATTTAACATTTTAGTATTAACAACACTGTTATGTGTTCTCGTTTTTAAACTAATTCAACATTTACTAATGGTCTTGTATAATTATTAATTACGTGCTGTTATGGTCATTAAGACGGAATTTCAATTTTGTTGAGCACACCCTAAACGTACTCCAATACTGTGCATGTATATCAACAGCAAGAGCACATTTGTTTGTATTCTGTTGAATGATTTCATGAAAACTGGTAGCAAGTCAGCAAAAGCAATAGAGAATTGTAGTGCTCATCTGATAGAGCCGTCTGTGTGATCCATGACTTGACTGATAACAACCACAAGGACTGCTTAACAAAACTGTAACAAATTACAGCATCATTATAATATCTACTAACAAAATGAAAACTCCTGCTCAAGTATGTATGTGAGACATTACTGTTGTAAGCTGTGTCATATTGTGGTTTTTACAAATTGTCAGTGGCAAATGGTGACAGAGTAGAAGGATGATGGCTTGTGTGACATTGTCACATTGTGACATTGATATTTGGCTACTTTCTGCCCACAATGTGGTTCATTGAACTCGATTTTGTTGTGGTTTTGTTGATCTTGGATGCTATGAATGAATGACTGAGAGGACCAAAGGGAGAGATCTAGATCAAGAGACAGATTGCCTGACATTTAAACTTCTGAAAAGCACTTGACAGCAGCTGTCAAACTCTTTAACAAATCATCAAAGCTTTTATTCAAACCATAACCCTGATACATCCTTTGCCCTGTATAAAGTTGTCTGTATAAGAATAAGAAAATCATTACCGTCTCCGTAATATCCTCTAATATCCTACTAAGTAGTGGGGGAAGATGCCCCCCTTAAGAACAATGTGTATTAACTTTTATATTGTAACATATTTAGATATAAGTTTAGCATAAGTTTAGGATGATGATGATGCATTGGCCAGTGTATTATAAAGGGAAATCTTGCCCCGGGGGGGGGGGCATCTTGCCCTACCCTACCCTACCCTGTGTACTATTGCATTTCCAATATTTTATTTTTCCATCTCCTGCTTTTGGATCTTCTCTCTACACAGTTAGTCAGTATTCTGAGGGCAAATCTATTTGAACATTCATATGTTTTAATTGATTAGTCTTTTCTGGTTCTGCCTTCACAGTGTCTGGTTTTTGAAGATGCTCCAAATGGAGTAAAGGCGGGTCTGGCAGCTGGAATGCAGGTGGTGATGATCCCAGATGATAACCTGGACCGCAGCCTCACCCAGGAGGCCACCTTGCTGCTCAGAAGCATGGAAGAGTTCAGACCAGAACTCTTTGGTCTTCCAGCCTACCCACAAGGACAGTAATAATAGCAGTGATTTAAATTCCACTGTTATATCCTGTCAATTTAAAAAGAAAGAAAGAAAGAAAGAAAGAAAGAAAGAAAGAAAGAAACAGGCTGCAGTGTTAGCTCCTGCAATCAAAAACAGGAGAAACTAATCTCTACCATTATTTCTGTCAGCCATGGATTTGCTGTTCAGGGACAAAACAGAATACTGATTGTTTCGATTTTTTTTTTTTTTTTTTAGACCATCACAACTCTGAATCTATTTCCTTTGACCACCCGAATGACACAAAGACAAATTTTGATTATGCTGCTCAATTAGCCTCTGTCAAACCATTAGGCCATATTGACATTTTGCATTTCAACCAATTACAGGGTATCATTTTCTTTCTTTCTTTCTCTTTCTTTCTTTCTTTCTTTCTTTGAATGCAGTTGGTACTGTTTTGAGCGTTTGTGTCTCTGTGTATAAATCTCCAATTTGACGAAAGCTCACAACTTACCGGTCATGGTTTAAATTTACAGTAGGTGACGGTTTAACAATTCCGCTCGACCAGTCGTATTTTCTATTAGCGTTACCTTTCCTCCTTGCAGAGGTCTATTAAAATACCAAAGAGATTTTTGAGTTTGAACCATGTGGCGTAATCCAATAAAGGGATTCGAGAGCACAGTCGTCTTTCATCTTCTTCCAATGTCCGCCCTCACAGAGCTGGAGTTAGCATGTTCACTCACTTCAGTGCTGTCCAACATCTCAGAGAGTTCAAGCCTGTCTTCTTTCAGCCTTCCCCTCTGGTAAGAAGAAAAGGGTTTTTGCCAGAATCCACTTCGTCCTCCACATATGCCATGTCCTTTCATCCGTAAAGATGGGGTAATCTGGAAAGCTTTTCCTTTTTTAAGACTTTTCACTCTATGAAGGTCTTTTACATGTCATTTCACACCTGAAGAATCTAAGGCTCAGGGTGTGACAGGGGCATGTGCTCGTGTGTGAACACCAGTGTTAGAAATTAACTTTTTTATATATTAAAGAGAAATATTTCCTCAGGTGGAATTGATTTTCATGGGCATTTTTACCTCTATAACGTTTTTTTTTTTTTTTTTTTTATTATTATTTTTTCTTCCATATAAAACACAAAGTATTCTCCATTTGTCAAATACTCCAGTTGAATTCATACAAAAATGAAACCTGTCATCCATTTGTTAAATACTGCAGCTGAATTTTTAATTGAAATAAATTATCAATCAATCAACAATAAACACTCTACCAGAATGCATTTTAAATATTAATTTTAAATTTTAAATTATAATTTTCCGCTCCCTGTGTGAGATTATACAGCTCTTTACTCTCCAAACAGATCATTAAAAAGGCTTAGAACATAATATCACAAAATATACCAAATGTTAGCAGGCAGGTAAAAATTCACTGTTTTAAAAATTTGGGGCACTTTTGAACCAGATCCCTGGTTAACTTTTGTCCTTGGTACACATTTCTGCATGTATTGGAAGCACTTTTGTGTGCAGTGCATTCATTTAAATGTGTTGCCATGGAGAATATTTGTATGGCGTATCAGTAATTCCATTATGTTGGTGATTGTTTGATTGATTGAATGAGATTGAATAAATTTGAAGCAGGATTTGTTGTGCCAATTGTAAGCACACTGTATGTGTATACATATGTCTGTGTATTAAACTGTTACCTCCATTGTAATGAAGCACACAGTACTTGAATGAAGCACACTTTGTGTATTCTGTTTTTTTGTTGTTGTTGTTGTTGTTGTTGTTGTTGTTTTGTTTTTTCCTCTCTTTTGTAAATGTCTAGCTGAACAAATTAAATTACTTATCTAATTGATCCTTTGAGATTTTTATAACATATGACTCATGCACGTTGGAGTTTGACATATAAATCTGAGCTAAAAGAAGACAATCTTATATACAGTAACATTTTCTTTAACAGTCATTGCATGAATTAATTTAATGAGACAATCTTAAAAACACATTTTAAAGTATTAAAATGTGCTTTTCTAAATTTAAGGCTGTAAATTATTACATTTGTCATATAATTAGAATATCATCAAAAAGTTCATTACACAAAGACTGATATATTTCAAATGTTTATTTCTTTTAATTTTGATGATTATAACTGACAACTAAGGAAAATACCAAATTGAATAAACATTTAAGTGATATACTAATATTTTATGAATGTTTTATAAATTCAGTTATAAGTCATTTATAAATTATTTGTTAATTATGAACAAATCATTTACAAAACATGGCTATACATTCATAAATGATTAATAAATGATATGTTAACATTTTATGAATGTTTTATTAGTTCAGTTATGAGACACTTATTAGTTAATGATGAACGAATCATTTACAAAACATTACAATATACGTTAATAAGTGATTAGCAAGTGTTATGCTAACAATTTACAAATGTGTTGTAAGTTATCTTAATTAAATAAATCAAACATATCATTAGTAGATGGTTTATAAGTTATTAGTCAAGACATTATTTATCACTTATAATAACTGAAGTATTTATGACAAAATTGTTTTAGTATCATCTCAATAAACAATTGTTAATCATGAACAAATGAAGAACAAACCATTAGTAAATGCTCAGTATATGATTTATTGATGAAGTTGCAAGCTGGTCTGTGTTCAAAAGCACAAACATGCAGGTATGCTAAAGCACTATTTTTAAGAAGAGTAATTTATTTGTTTTGAAGTGGATAAACATTTATAAATGCCTTACAGTCAAGTGATTCCAGTGGATTATATTAAATCCTTTCACTCATCAGCACAGACTTGTGTTCTGTGTGGAGTGTGTGGGGGCTAGTGATGAAGTCAACCTCTGATCCAGATTTACCTTCCACTGAAGCTCACATCAGGTGCACAGAGTTAAACACTCCATGTGTGTCAGAGAAGACAGCTGTCTATACCCTCACCAGTCAGCACTTACACTGCAGTACACACTACAAAGTATTCAACACCTGTTATAGATGTGTAAACGCATGAATAAATCATTTACAAAGCTTTCTGCATCCCCTATTCTAAAGTGTAAACTATTCTTCACTTGTAAATGTGTTACATATCATTTATAGACCTTTCTTACCTGTTACAAATTATTTGTATATGTATACAAGTCAATTATAACACTTTCTGCATACCCTATTCTAAAGTGTAAACTATTCATCACTTATAAATTTGTTACACATCATTTATAGACATTTCTTTCCTGTTACAAATTATTTGTATATGTATACAAGTCATTTATAACACTTTCTGCATACCCTATTCTAAAGTGTAAACTACTCTTCACTTATAAATGTGTTATACATCATTTGCAGATGTTCCTGTTACATTATCATCTCACTCCATCACTTTACCCAAGCCTAAAATTTACATTATTTAAAAAAAAAAAAAATAAAAAAAAAAAAATAACACTCTGCCACCGTTTAACCAGCACTTAATCATTTAATTTTTATCTTGCTTTTCATGGAACAGCTCCTCACCATAACATGAAAACGCACCATAAACTGTTAATAAACGTAGTCCATTATTTCGTGCATTATTTTCAAGTCTTCAGAAGTCGTACGATGCCATCGTGCGACGAAAAGATTCTTATAACGTATAACCATTATACATTAATAATCGTATCAATCCGTCGTTTCATAACTTTCAAATTAAAATTTGCGCGTCTAACAAGACAACACAAGTTTGCGGCAGTAACGTCAAACCTCGCTCCTTATTGGCTGTCACATGTGATTTGCGACTACCATAGAGTGTTTGCGACATGCCAAATTTGAGTTGCTGTGTTGAGTTAGATCAGCGCGACGCTTTTAAGGATGGAAATGCTGATCAGAGGAATGTTTGCAGCGATTAAACACTTTAATTTCATTCTGTTACTCACACAAAATTATGATTTGCTGTCATTTCACTGGTAATGTAGCACACGCGTCGTTTTGTCTGTTCTGTATACTGCTTTTTGTAATGTTTTAAATAAATTATTGTGACTAACGTACATTTATCTGCCTGGTACACTAACGTTACGTATATTGTCAAAATGGTTATGCTTAAGGTAATAGGGTGGAGTAAGGAGCTTAAAATTATACTTTTTATACAACAGTATATCAACTAAAATAACAGTCACTGTAAATATATCTGTATTGCGTTTTTATTTTTGTGAAGTGGCTAAAAAGTGGTCATGTTTAGGTATAAGGGGTGAGTTAGGGGCTCAAAGTAAAATATAGTATATAGTAATAGTAAAATATATTTGCATAAAATATCATAATTGTTATATAAAAATATATAATTTAAATACCGGGATTCGTATAGATTTTTATATCCTGTAACTTAAAGATATACTTTGCATATGGCAAATAAATGGTCAATTTACAAATTGCAGTTTGTACATAATTTATAAAGAAGGTCTGCAAATGATATGTAACACATTTATAAGTGATGAATAGTTTACACTTTAGAATATGCAGAAAGTGTTATAAATGACTTGTATACATATACAAATAATTTGTAACAGGTAAGAAAGGTCTACAAATGATATGTAAGACATTTATAAGTGATGAATAGTTTACACTTTAGAATAGGGTATGCAGAAAGTGTTATAAATGACTTGTATACATATACAAATAATTTGTAACAGGAAAGAAATGTCTACAAATTATGTGTAACACATTTATAAGTGATGAATAGTTTACACTTTAGAATAGGGGATGCAGAAAGCTTTGTAAATGATTTATTCATGCGTTTACACATCATCTATAACAGGTGTTGAACACTTTGTAGTGTGTACTGCAGTGTAAGTGCTGACTGGTGAGGGTATAGACAGCTGTCTTCTCTGACACACATGGAGTGTTTAACTCTGTGCACCTGATGTGAGCTTCAGTGGAAGGTAAATCCGGATCAGAGGTTGACTTCATCACTAGCCCCCACACACTCCACACAGAACACAAGTCTGTGCTGATGACTGAAAGGATTTAATATAATCCACTGGAATCACCTGACTGTAAGACATTTATAAATGTTTATCCACCTCAAAACAAATAAATTACTCTTCTTAAAAATAGTGCTTTAGCATACCTGCATGTTTGTGCTTTTGAACACAGACCAGCTTACAACTTCATCAATAAATCATATACTGATCATTTACTAATGATAATTTACTAATAATCATTAACTAATCACTGATCATTAACTAATAAATTATAAATGACTTATAGCCAAATTAATAAAACATTCATAAAATGTTAGTATATCACTTATTAATCATATATGAATGTATATTCATGTTTTGTAAATGATTTGTTGAACATTATCTAATAATTTATAAATGACCTATAACGGAATTAATAAAACATTCATAAAATATTAACATATCACTTATCAATCATTTATAAACATATAATCATGTTTTGTAAATGATTAGTTCACCATTAACTAATAATTTACAATTGACTTATAACTGAACGTTATTATAAAGTGTTACCATTGGGGCTCCTTTTGCCTGAATTACTGCAGCAATGCGGCGTGGCATGGAGTCGATCAGTCTGTGGCGCTGCTCAAGTGTTATGAGAGCCCAGGTTTCTCTGATAGTGGCCTTCAGCTCTTCTGCATTGTTGGGTCTGGCATATCGCATCTTCCTCTTCACAGTACCCCATAGATTTTCTATGGGGTTAAGGTCAGGCGAGTTTGCTGGCCAATTAAGAACAGGGATACCATGGTCCTTAAACCAGGTACTGGTAGCTTTGGCATTGTGTGCAGGTGCCAAATCCTGTTGGAAAATGAAATCTGTATCTCCATAAAGTTGGTCAGCAGCAGGAAGCATGAAGTGCTCTAAAACTTCCTGGTATACGGCTGCGTTGACCTTGGACCTCAGAAAACACAGTGGACCAACACCAGCAGATGACATGGCACCCCAAACCATCACTGACTGTGGAAACTTTACACTGGACCTCAAGCAACGTGGATTGTGTGCCTCTCCTCCCATTCAGCATTTTAACGCTCTAAAGTGTGCTCAGCAGCGCCTCCTTTGTACCCTTGAAGCGGTCTTCAGCGAAGCCCGCATAGATGCAGGCTCCGCGCACTTTAACTACCCAGGAATCCTTGCGAAATGCCAATCAGACAACGGATGGGAGGAGATTGATGACATGAATGAGAAGAAAATATTTAAGTGTAGGTATTATTACGGTTTTTATGACCTAGGTGTACATTTTACCAGTTGTTACCTACAGTTTATACAAACATTATGGTCATCGACCAGTGGTTGATATCTCAAACATAATAATAGCACGTTTAATAATACGATCGCATTACGATTCATTAAATAAATAGAACCGAATTTCAGGGCTTTACTGAGTCATATGTAAACCTAGTATTTATATTTAAACCTGTAAAATCATCTGAAACTCACGCACATATTATGTGTTAAAATTGTAATCTTAGTTCAAATGGAACATTATGTATTATTACAACTGTATACATTATTTAAATAAGCATGTATATATTAAGCAAAAGCAGGCTGTGTAGTTGACATAGAGATATGTTGCAAAACAAAAGAAACCTGTTCTCAATGCTAAATATTATAATATTTGTATAAGATATTTGTGATATTTATCTAATAAAGGGACTGATGAGATGATCTTTCAGTTTATTCGGCTCTGTATGGAGAGGTAAAATGGTAAAAACAACAACAACAATAGGCAGCATATTCCCCGAACCTGCAGCTCCTGTCAAAAAACAACCAGACCGTTATTTCCGGCGTGACGATCGAGTCTGTCCCAAAAATACCTCTCAATGCGCCCTCGTGGACTCGCGCCAAGGGCCGTATAGGTCTGCACTACATGACGTCACCAAAGTGTGGACTCTGAGGAAGTCCACAAGTCCGGAGTGTGCCATTTGGGACAGGGCCACTGACTCCAGCTGCAGTCCACTCTTTGTGAATCTCCCCCACATTTTTGAATGGGTTTTGTTTCACAATCCTCTCCAGGGTGCGGTTATCCATACTGCTTGTACACTTTTTTTCTACCACATCTTTTCCTTCCCTTCGCCTCTCTATTAATGTGCTTGGACACAGAGCTCTGTGAACAGCCAGCCTCTTTTGCAATGACCTTTTGTGTCTTGCCCTCCTTGTGCAAGGTGTCAGTGGTCGTCTTTTGGACAACTGTAAAGTCAGCAGTCTTCCCCATGATTGTGTAGCCTACAGAACTAGACTGAGAGACCATTTAAAGGCCTTTGCAGGTGTTTTGAGTTAATTAGCTGATTAGAGTGTGGCACCAGGTGTCTTCAATATTGAACCTTTTCACAATATTCTAATTTTCTGAGATAGTGAATTTGGGATTTTCCTTAGTTGTCAGTTATAATCATCAAGATTAAAAGAAATAAACATTTTAAATATATCAGTTTGTGCGTAATGAATGAATCTAATATACAAGTTTCACTTTTTGAATGGAATTAGTAAAATAAATCAACTTTTTGATGATGTTCTAATTATATGACCAGCACCTGTATCAGTAGACATAAATCAATATGATTAAATACGATTCTTAAATAAATAATTTAGTAGAAATTCTAAGTGGAAAACATTAATTATTTCAACTCGATGTTTACTGTATTGTTGCAATGTATCATCAGAAGACAAATCAGTATTTTATTTACTTTTTCTCTTTATGTTCCAGCCCTTTACTAATCAATCTGTTCAGATGATGGGCCTCATTAATAAAATGTTGCATAGAAACCATCCTACATTCAATCTTACGATAATTTCTCAAATTTGCATACGTTTGATTCAGAGAACAAAATGTACGCACAAAACGTTCCAAAAGACAAATCGCAAATGATCTTGAAAGTGTGTGCAGCTGAATGGTTTCAGATCTCTGCATTGTAAACGCTGCCTACCCTAATGTCAAGTATAAAGAGCGCCAATCAACGTCCTTTATTTGAGTATTTGCGAGCGGCAAGAATTGCTTAGATTTCAAAATACCAGCAGTACCTTGACTCTCTGATACAAAGGAAAAGTACGTACATCTGTTTAGACCCTGACGCTAAGCACTTTTCCACATCAAAGACCATTTTTATAAATATGAACTAAGTTCATATCTGTGCGTACGGCCCCACGTTACAGTGTTTGAAGCTGTTTCCCTCGCTATTTCTTGACTTTTATCTTTCTTACTTTGCAAATGTAAGATTGATCTTAAATTCTCATTTAATTTTCATTTAAATGTCCTAAAAAAGTTATCCCTTAAACATTCATGATACCCTACGTTTCATGATACCCTACATTCATGCAAACACTTCAACAACCTCCATGTACAGTGTTTCAGACTTGAACTTGCAGGCTTTATTTACATTTACATCTACATTTGAAGAGTTCAGATGCAAAAGCCGCTAAGTGCTGTCTGAAATTTTCTTCTAAAATGAGCATTTTTATCAAGCTCATATGTTTAGGTTCAGTAATTTCACTTTAATGTCAATTAATAGGTCATTTTCATTGTCATTAAAGTGAATTAACTGAACATAAACATACAAGCTTGATAAAAATGCTCATTTTAGAAGAAAATTTCAGATGCCACTTAGAGGCTTTTGCATCTTCATTTATTCATTTAGCAGATGCTTTTCTTTAAAAATAATCAGAAACATTGCAAGCATGACAAACGTCATACATTTATGCAAGTGTACCTCATAATGGATAGTTTATCTGAATACCATATGACTCTATGATGTCAGTGCTGTGCCATGCAATCCAAACCGGGACGGAAGCACCTGGGATAAAAAAAGCACTCTTGAGTGACCTCCCTGATCTTACACGTATACACAAATGCATAGATCTTGTTAGGACTGATTCCAATGTTGTTTTTCATAATGTAAGAACATATTTTAAGTTTTAGGCTAGTGTTTTTCCATATGAACAAACCGTTTGTACTTTATTAACAGGCCCCTCACACCCCTCACAACTCTACATAAATTAATTGACCTACAAAGTCAGTGCTTCGAGGAGTTATGTCTGGAACTTGACATTAAAACCATAAAATATAAAAATATTCACATTACGTAATAACATAAATCCATAGTGCCACTGTGCCCTGGTGTAGAAGCTGTTGCGTTTGTCTATGCATAGCATAACAGACGGAGAGGGGGAGATGCCTTAGGCTGGCCACCGGCCATATCCTTAGTTTATGTAAAAATGAGCCACCTCTGCCTGACCAGAGCACTGAAAATCCATCCTGGGAACACTTTGATTGGTCAGGAATGTGGCTGTCACCTGACCGCCAGTAGGCAGAGTATAATATGCAGGTCTGTAGGGAGATCAGTCTGTGTTATTTGAGGCTAGTTTAAATGGCCAGGGAGACAAGGGGTCAAAGCGAAGTGACAGATAGAGTCGGAGAGAGATGGAAAATACGTGGTTAGTAAAGATATGGAAAAGGAAAGCTAAAAGAGAAGATGGCAAAAGCAGACTGATAAGGAAAGGAAGGAGGGAATGGAAGCTGGGAAGAATGTAGGAGAGGTGACAGTGATATATAGGAAACAGAGCAGGGAGCAGAAACCAGGAGAGATGGCTCTTTTCACATGTTCTCTTCATCTATTCACTGCAATGCCGGAGGGGCAGAGTGCATGGACTACATTCATCCACAATGTCAGTCTTTGTCAGGATTTTATCAACACTCAGGGAAGCGGCTCTTATGTCGACCAGCTGAACATGCTCTTCCAAGAGACTCTTGGTATAGATGATCTCAATGCAAACATAAAAGCCTTTTTATCCTCTTAGAGACTGTCAAGCCCTATTGGACAAGTGATACTATAAATTAAAAAAAAAAAAAAAAAAAAAACCTCATCTGATAAGACTGACAGTCCTTCATGTTTTAAAGCCACCATTCAGAAATGACACTATAGGTTCTACTACGAAATAAAAGCTATAGGGGCTCTTGAGATTTAAAGCCATCTTAGTGTACCACATAAATTGAAATGGATTTCATATGTGAAGTTTCACATTTAGCTTGTAGAGGGGTAGTTATAGCTAAATGAACACCATGATATACAACAATTGTGCAAGACTTTGTATTATGTCAGTATATGACTTCAAGAAAATAGTAAATTTTAGAAAATTAGGAATTTAAGGAAAATTAATGTCATTAACAAGACATTAACAAACGGGCAATCTTTGGTCTTTAATATATTACTTGTTCCAGAGTGAACAAATTTGGCTTAAGGGCTATATTAAGTTTTATAATTTTGTATTTACATTGAAATTAAATCCTGTACTAACTAGAGAGCTGCTTTTGTATGTTTGACTGAACTGTTTGCTTGTGTTTATTTTACTATTTTACTTCTTATACTGTTATAATGGCTATTGTTGTTAATTTAAATATTGTTGTTCAATAAATAATATTTTCTATAAACAACATGCCATATTTTTTGGTATTGAGAAAGAGTCTGTTAGTGATTTGTGACCTGATCCAGCAAAATGAGTCACAGTGACCCAAATTTCAAAATTGAGATTTTGGTATCAATGGAAAGATGAGACAATAAGCTTTAAAATGATATCATAGTCAAAGTCATACCTTGAATGATTTTAAAGATATACCCATTTTAATTATGGTCGTCTGCCCTCTTTTTCAAATTGAAAACCTGAGAAAATCGCTTTTAAAGTTTTTTTGCCCGTTTTTTTGTTGATATCTTTCAAAATCCATTGCATTTAAAGGGATAAACTATTTATTTTACAGCTTAATTTGACCAAAGACATTTTATATATATATATATACAAATGCTATTAAACCAGGCTAAAGCTCAAATTATTTTAAAGTATTTATTTGAATTAACCCTTTAAGACCTGAAGGCTTTTTTAGAGTTCTTTTTTTTTTTCTTTTTCTGAGCGACACACACAAAAGTAAAGACTCATAACTCCAAAACTCTAGCAAGGAGAGTCAAAAGGTAGGTATCATTTGATACAAAACATTTTAAATTTTAAGAAAATATAAATTACATTACATTTGGACATTTTCTTGCAGAGAAACAGCTGATAAAAGACAAAAAATATATATAATTTTTTAAAAATAATTTTTCTTTTTTTATTTGACATGGAATAACTCAGGAACACAATAAGATCGCTAAAAAATTCTTTTTTGGTGATGCTCTCCTATATGTGAGCTGCATCTGGTTCAAATTTCGTGGTGATATTATAAAGAATAGTTTGAAAAATTGTTGTTCATTTTTTTCCGCTGCCAGGTGGCGCCAACGGGCAGTAAACTCCGGTTTAGAGGTGCTTCTCAGCACTCGTTAGGAGTTTTTCAAAATGGTTAGATGCATTAAAAAGATGAGATTCTAAGCTTTAAAATGATATCTATTCTGTGTTATTCCACGTTGGAAAACGAACATGGATGGGTCCGGGAACATTGGATACACACTGCATCCCGGAGAGAGAGACATGTTTTTAGCCAAGTATGTTAAATCATTTCGTGAGTAATATCTTGTGATCAACGCAATATATTATATTGATTTTGCATTAATTTTAATCTTGAGAATCTGCTTTAAATATTGATGTGCGATTTTTATGATCTGTGCATTTTTCATGAAGTTATGAGCACGTGAAATACATACTTGTATTCAGTTAGCTGCTGTGCTATTTGTGTTGTAAACGCATATTTCTCAGACTCATTAGAGGGTGAAAATAACGCAACAGAAGCATGTTGGAGGCTTGATATGAAAGTTTAAAGTCTTTGGTTTTGTATGCAAAAATAATTTTTGTGCTACCTATATGGATTAAATTTTTATTGGCTTTTAAAGAGAGACACGCAAATGGGAGTTTTATTTTATAAGGCGCGCTAGTCTGACAGGAGGATGGCTGGACCGATCGCGTGCCTGTCAGTCGAAACGGGGCTTCCCATTGTTAAAAATCAGCGTTTAGGTCAGTGTGTTTACATTTCTAAGCTGTTTGATTGGTTCTATACAACGTGTAACACCATATTTGTAGAGCAGAGATAATGACGTTTCAGGGGATACTGGGAAATGCTCATAAAGAGAGGAGTTGAGAAGTTAATTTCCAGCTAATTTAGTGAAACCATGTCAAATTTAATAGCCATTTAAATACCTTTACTCGATTATCTGGACTACGAAACTTTGGGAGATTATTTTTGAAAGTGTGTTCTTTGAAATTAGCTTAAAAAAAAAAAAAAATTGTTTTTTTCATTGTTTTTCCACATTATCGGCCCATATCTTAAAATAGAACGTTGCGACTTCCGACTCATTTCACCAGATCGGGTCACAATTGACTTCAGTGTAAGTTACATTAATACGCCATGAGATGGTGGCAAAGACTGTCTTTATGAGTGAGTCAGTCAGTTGCAAAGACTTTTATATTGAAATGGACTGAAACAAGGAAACAAGGATGTTGTTTTTACTTTAAACATCTTACGAGACACAACTGACAAATGCATTGACTAGCACTGTCATGGGAATGTCTTAAATGTTAAAAGGACAAAGACATCTTTCCTCAGCGAACATTAAAACTGATTTTGTGATTATGCATATAAGATTGACCTGAATAATATCAGCTAGATCAGTGGTTCTCAAACCTGTCCTGGGGACCCCCCACCACTGCACATTTTGCATGTCTCCCTCATCTAACACACCCAATTCAACTCTTGCAGTCTCTACTAATTAGCTGATGACTTGAATCAGGTGTGTTAGATGAGGGTGACATGCAAAATGTGCAGTGGTGGGGGGTCCCCAGGACAGGTTTGAGAACCACTGAGCTAGATGCAGGTAATAAACTTGCTCAGGTGATCTCTCTCTCTCATAATACTCTACATATACAGTGAGTTTCAATGAAGCGACTTAACATTCATTCGTTAAGAGTTCTAAAGTGATGTTTTAGAATTAATAACGGAGGATTGTGCTCAACTGTTAAACTGTCAACTTGAGGTCTGAATCTGTGGTGGAAGGAAGTAGTTCCTCACAAAAGAGGGTTTTTAAGGTGCCTCTGTTGTGGATTTTTGAAAATTACCTTTCATGTAGTGTGTAACTGCTCTAAGTTAAATGAAAATATCCTGCAAAGTTTTAAATCTGAAAGTGCACCATATAAATTTAGTCAATTAAACAAGTCATTTGTAAAACTAATCCCAAACCATTAGCATATTGCCCACCCACTTATTGCATGTGCAGACACTAGGGAAAACTTTGAGGAAACCCCTCAAACACTGCCAATACGTGAAGAATCAGTGGTTAAATTACATCTTTACAGTGATACCACAGCAGTATAGCCCAAACCTTGTCCTGTGTTCCCGTCATTTTACTGACAAATTTTTCTTCAACCTAAATGTGTTCAATGAGGGATTCGCAAACCGGTTGTTATTGAAGGATGGGTCAGTACCCAGTTTATTTGGACCAGCTTCTTCCTCCTCCGAATTATAACCTTTTAGTATGATTAATAATTGTTGCTGTTATGTTCTCTGTAGTGTGCACAGTACGTATTTAGCTGTGTGCATTGTGTACGCTCTGTGCAGCTTGTAGGTCTCCAGCTAACCAGCTAACAGCAATATGTGTTCGCTCGCAATTGTCTAGAAATGTCTGTCAAATGTTTTCCGTTGTTATTACCTGGAGTTATGTACTTTATCAATACATTTCTGCGTTGGGATAATGCAATGCAATGCAATCATTTGGGAGTCGTTGAGCAAATAAGTTAAAAATAAATGCATATTATAAGACAATAAAAGTGTTTTTTGACCTTGCATGCTTGTAAACCTGTTGCTGGAGACTCCCAAAACAAAAATAGGAACATTTCAAATGCCATAATAGGTGTACTTTAAAGCTGCAGGCTTTTTGAAACTTGTTTTGGTTAAAAATTATCCAAAATCAATTTTTGAGCAAGTACATAACCAGCCAGTGTTCAAAACTATCTCATTATCTTGTCTCGATTCACAACTGTAAGCTTGTAATAATATTTTATAATAAGAGCGACATGGTGGATTTCCGCGGGAAATTTGAGCATGCAGCAGTTCCTCTGTGCGTCATTACGTCATGTCCGTAAACAGAAAGGAAGGAGTCCAGGCTAATCGGTTTTATCACGTGATGACGCTGCTGGTAGCGGATCATTTATAGCCTTTTCTTTTCTTTTCTGTAAACTTATAATTTTGATGTCGGATTGTAATCCAGAAAGATCCAAATGACAATCATCAGTGACAACTGGAGATTCTACAGTTCTACAGGTAACGCTAATATACACATAGTCATAGTAATGCTGATGTTGTTAACATTAACGATTTGAGAACAAAGTATAACAGTAATAATAATTTGCACGGTTTGGCATGATCCGAGCTAATCGATCGTTAGATTTAATCATCATTGGCAGTGTGATTTATTGTAGGCCTAATGCTTTTTTCCTCAGTTGGTCAGACCAAAAGTGGCAGAAATGTTACTTATTTGTTCAGCTGATATTTTACAGTGAAAATTCTTATATTGGTCATACTTTCAAGATGTAGAATCTGTGATTCTGAAGTACAGTATCCACACCGGTGCGGTGATTGACAGCAAACATTTATGGGATTAATATCCTGCCATGATTCAAAACTGAAAATAAAGTTCTGAAAGGTTGAAACTAAGTGTTCGAAAACTCAAAATCTTACAAAAAAAAGTTTTGCAAGATCGAAAAATAAGATTTGCAAAATGTAAAAAAAATAAAAATATCTCTGCAAACATTATGTTGTTTTTGAGATTTCCTTCTTCAGAACTGCAACATTTTTTTTTACGATGTTGCGCAAAGAATTTTTCAGAGTTTCAAATTTGTCAGTGTTCTCCCACTGTATAGTTTGTTTTCCAGGTTTGAAATCTTGTAAATGGTGATCTGAAAACTGGTGTGTGAATGTGTGAAAAAAATTTTGAAACTCTTGAAAACAGAGTTTTGCAGGCTTGCAGTGTGGTAAAAAAAAAAAAAAAATCTCTGCAAACATAATTTTGTTTTTGAGTTTTCCTTCTTCAGAAGTGCAACACACTTTTTTTACGGTGTTGTGCAATCATTTTTTCAGAGTTACGAATTTGTCACTGTTCTCCCAGTGTATTAGTTTGTTTTCCAGATTTGAAACCTTGTAAATAGTGATCTGAAAACTGGTATGCGAATAGGTGAAAAAAAGTTTTGAGACTCTGAAAACTGAGGTTCGAAAAGGCAAAACTTATTACATTACATTACATTTGCACTCCTATTGCAGACTATTTTTCCAGAGCCGAGTTTACAACACCCACTTTGCAGAGATACGCCCACACAGTTGCGAGCTTGCGACTCGCGTGATTTGTGGCAGCGTTGTCACGCAGCTCTGCTCTGAAACTCTGAAACTCAGACTGAGTGAAAATGAAGCTTCGCAACCTCGCAACTTAAAAAAAAAAGCCTGGAGGGAGGGCCTTCTGCTCTTGGCCAATGCTTTGCTGTCTGCTGACGTACAGTCCAATTACAAGTCGTATTTCCTGGAAAGGTGGGATTGACCGACTGCTCCGCCAATGACGAAAGCGTACAGGACATTCATATTCAATTTTATACATGCATCTAAATGCCACTTCTGATGCAGATTTCCTCTGCTGTGGAAAAAATAGGCCTAATGGGAAAAGCCCTACAGTGAGTTATTCTAATTAACATGAAATTGATAGCCAAGGTTAGGGGAAAATTACCTTTTTATAAAGGTAAAAAAAAAAAAAAAAATGCCATGACAATCAATTTCAAGGGATAGTTAAACCTAAATGATAATTTTGTCATCATTGACTTACACTCTAGTTGTTCCAAACTTATATGAGTTTCTTTCTTCTGTTGAACTAAAAAGCATATTTTGAAGAATGTCAGTAACCAGACAGTTGATGGTAACCAGTGACTTCAATAGTATTTATTTTTTTCCTACTATGAAAGTCACTCGCTACAGTCAGCTGTCTGTTTACTGACATTCAAAATATATTTTTAGTTCAACAGAAGAAAGAAACTCATACAGGTTCGGAACAACTAGAAGGTAAGTCAATGATGACAGAATTTTTATTTTTGATTGACCTATCCCTTTAAGGGGGCATATACAAATCTGATTATTTACAGTTTACGTCTTAACAGTAACAGTTTACAGAACACTGATGGGAATATTGCTTCAGAATAAATTACAGTACATTTACAACACAAAAATGATAAACTTTACTAGATGTAGTTAGTTATTGCACCATCACAGTATTTGAAAAGAAAGGTGAGGAGAGTCAATCGCTGCGTGAGGAAAGTGAGTCGTCGGCTGCGGAAAGTGAGTCGTTCGCTGCGTGAGGAAAGTGAGTCGTTCGCTGCAGGAGAGTGTGTATACAGATGCACCGCCTGCCTATCAGTGGTAAACTCAGTGGCTACTGGCAATTGTGTAGTTAATTCCTGCGGCAAGTCGGTAGCCATATTTTTGGACCTTCCGGCCCGCCATACTAGGGACCGCCTTGTGGCCAGAGATCCGTGCATCCTCTGTTTGCGTATCCTGTACGCTTTCGTCATTGGCGGAGCAGTCGGTCAATCCCACCTTTCCAGGAAATACGACTTGTAATTGGACTGTACGTCAGCAGACAGCAAAGCATTGGCCAAGAGCAGAAGGCCCTCCCTCCAGGCTTTTTTTTTTAAGTTGCGAGGTTGCGAAGCTTCATTTTCGCTCAGTCTGAGTTTCAGAGAAGAGCTGCGTGACAACGCTGCCACAAATCACGCGAGTCGCAAGCTCGCAACTGTGTGGGCGTATCTCTGCAAAGTGGGTGTTGTAAACTCGGCGCTGAAAAAATAGTCTGCAATAGGAGTGCAAATGTAGTGTAATGTAATAAGTTTCGCCCTTTCGAACCTCAGTTTTCAGAGTTTCAAAAATTTTTTTCACCTATTCGCACACCAGTTTTCAGATCACTATTTACAAGGTTTCAAATCTGGAAAACAAACTAATACAGTGGGAGAACACTGACAAATTTGAAACTCTGAAAAATTCTTTGCGCAACATCGGAAAAAAAAAATTGCAGTTCTGAAGAAGGAAATCTCAAAAACAACATAATGTTTGCAGAGATATTTTTAGTTTTTTACATTTTGCAAGCTTGCAAATCTTATTTTTCGATCTTGCAAAACTTTTTTTTTTGTAAGATTTTGTGTTTTCGAACACTTAGTTTCAACCTTTCAGAACTTTATTTTCATTTTTGAATCATGGCAGGATATTAATCCCATAAAACATTAGATTCATCCACAACGCACGTACAGATAACTGTTCCGCATATGACTGCAATTGCAGGTTTCAAACAAGAGATGGCGACAAAGAGGAAAAATCGCAGACTTATTTATTTACACACTCGTGCCATCAAACTTGTATAAATGCAATATCACACGAGTAGCCATGGCTACTGTGATATTGCTCATATAGGAATATTAAAAATAGTTTGAAATATAAAATGTTAACATATCAACGATAACAGTGAATATTAATATAACACAATAATCATATTATTATAATATATTATAATAATAATTACATTTTGTTTTGTGAACATTTGAATGTTTGCTCACAGATTGAAACTACATTCCGAATCCTAGATTTTCAATGTGATCCCCAACCCACTTGGAATTATTTTCCATAAGGAACAATGACATATACTTACACAAGCCTCCTATCTCTCATAAACAGAATTGGATATGAAAGATTGTGAGTAAAAACTTGAGATCACCAAGATCAGATTGCAACAATTCTCAACTGATCAGATATTTTGTCCCATAACATGATGTCTCAAGTGGAAAGCAAAGCATCCTGCAATACTGAAGGAAAAGTAATGCACACAGGCTTTGGATTATCTGTCTTTATTTATGAAGAAAAATAAAGATATTGCTCTGCAATTTTGCTGGAAGTGAAAAGCAGCCAGAGAAATCAGACATGAGGTTGCAGCATCCTTTATTCATACAGGCTTGATGAGAGAATGAATTCTATTATAAATTCTATTACGACTGCAGGTGGTGAAGCAGAAATGATAGGGAAGAGACAAAAGAAAGACAAAAAAGACACATTTAGATATGCAGAAGGATTTCAGCGACAATCCTGCTGCCTAAGATTGGACATTGTTTCTAGCAAATTAGTTATTTCTCCTACAAGGAGAAAGCAGAGTCTCTTTAAAGGTTAAGATAAGTATTTTACGAAGTTCGTTTTGCATATGAAGAGCTAAATCATAAAATCTTAAGTTAGTTTTACACAAAAAATAATGTTGCTCACACTGTTATTTGATATTTAGAGGTGTTGCCGTTTCTTCAGCATTCCATTGCTTGCAGGGATGCCATTGTCCTTGAGGTTTGTGCTTCTAATGCAATAAAGTATAGGCCTGGCTTTATATGGAATTTGCAACATATGAATGAGAAACGTGCATGTGGTTGGTATAAGCATAGTTACTCTCCCTCCATCTCTGTCTTTCACACACAGTGTTTCTGCCTCTGTCTGTCTTCCACTACATCACATAAAAGTCAAATAACTCTCTCTCACTCTATCACCAGAAGGCCCGTCTAAGAGATGACAGTTTAGCAGGCAGGAAATCCAATGATGCTCAGCCAGCAAGAAAACTGGTGGTGCTCTTAAAACTTCAGATGATACTGTAGACGTTTGAGTCTCCAAGCCTGCTTTCCATCTCTAACTGTACATGTGAGCAGGTCAAAACCCTGCATGAACTTCTTGTGCTTCATATTTCTTAATTGTTGTTGATAGCTGTGTGATAACGTAGTCAAGCCAAAGGCTAATCATATCATTACCGATATGTGTCTAACGTTGTAGAGAGCGATAAGATGCATTGCCATTCTGATACATCAATTTGTAGATGACACTATATAATTCACTCTTCCTTTTCTTCTTCTGAATCATTTTCTTGTTCAAACATATATGGCTGAATCAAACCAATATTTTCATTTGTCATTGTGTAGCGTTTACTACAATTGACCAAGTTGATCTGAGCTGGTGTGATTGAGTAGAGGTGGGACTAATTTGCATATTAATGGATCCATGTATTAAATGAAGCAAAAGTGTAGAGTTACGTTCAAGCTATTTTAAGGCATAAATAAATTATTTTCAAATGTTTAATTTGTTATTTTGATCATCAAAGATGAGTTTTTAAAAGCTAAAATTGACTACTTGTTATATGACAAGATGCATTCACATAGTTCATGTAATAAAATATTTTGTGAATTTAAATCACACTTTTCCCATGTTTAAGTGCTATAATCAGGTCCCCAGTGCATCTACCAACCCAGAAAACATGAAAAAGGACAACCCAGTAACTTTGTTTTGGCAAGCTTTTCTCTGAAAAAAAAACAAAAAACGAGCCGCTCAGATTTCGCTCCACTTGTGATGTAGGAAGGGGATCGTATTATAATATTACTGGCCTGTAACTTGCATGTTTCCACCAACGGCACCGTCATTTTGTTTTCTCAAGCGAAAATGGAGTACCAGTTCTAAGGCCATGGCAAAAGTTCGAGCAGCATGATAACTGTTCTGTTGTTGACTGCACGGATGAGCACAGAACACTATTTAGAGTTTTGTTAGCTATGATAGCAGTGGCAAGCTCGATTGCTAAAAAAGGAACGTTTCTGTCCAAGCGATATTTCTGAAAAATTATTAGACCATTAACAGCATTTGATATAGATATCATTAATGATAGCCTGTTGTGTATGGTTCTGTTTGGCAAGCAGGTACACTATGTAAAGTGGGTGTTCATACAGGTTTTGCACAAAAGATTAACATGATGGCACATGCTAGTCGATGTGTTGAACCAACTCCACAGCAACTACATAAATTTATCCACTAACCATTCTAAAACGTCCAGTTGTATTCTAAAAGTTGTTACTTCTTCCTGAGTCTCTCCATTAGTGTCTGACTCTGGTTTGACCAATGTAAGGCTGAACACTGTTACTGACAATTATCATTTTAGCTGTGAATGAGATTCACCAGCTTTGTTGTTGAGCAACCGAAGCACGAGCTGTTAAAGCTCTACCCTCTTTCATTTAAAGGGACACACACAAAAACGGCATGTTTTTGTTCACACCCAATTAGGGGCGAATTTGACAAGCTATAATAAATGCTCTGTGGGGTGTTTTTAGCTGAAACTTCACAGACACATTCTGGGGACACAGTTAAATTTTAATATGAATACTGTGATCAATAGGATTTTTTTTTTTTTTTATGTTTTTGAACAAATTCTTATGCTCACCAAGGCTGCATTTATTTAATCAAAAATACAGTAATATTGTGAAATATTATTACAAATTTTAAATAACTGTTTTTGATTTTAATATTTGTTGATGCATAGCTGATTTTTCAGCAGCAATTTCTCCCACTCTTCAGTGTCACATGATCCTTCAGAAATCATTCTAATATGCTGATTGGATGTTCAAGAAACATTTCTTAATATCACAGTTGAAAACAGTTGTGCTGCTTTATCATTTTTTTTATAAACTGTGATACAATTTCTTCAGTATTCTAGACATTTTTAAGTCAGGATTTAGTCAATTTAATGCACCCTTGCTGAATAAAATTATTAATTTATAAATAAATTAATGAATAAATTAATAAATAAATAGAAAGAACGTTTTTTAATACATTTGCATATAAATACTGGAGGTTTATTTGGACAATATTTATGGATGAAGGTTTGAAATATTTATCTTAAATTATTTTATTCAACAAAAATGTTTGGAGGAATTGAATAGTCTCTGTGAAAAATAAATAAAAACAACAAGTAAAGTATTAGTTCACTTCTGAATCATTTTTTTCTGATAATTTACTCACCCCCATGTCATCCAAGATGTTCATGTCTTTCTTTCTTCAGCTGAAAAGAAATTAAGGTTTTTGATGAAATTCCAGGATTATTATCCTTACAGTGGACTTCAATGGACTCCAAACCGTTGAATGTCAAAATTAGTTTTTATGCAGCTTCAAAGGGCTTTAAATTATACCAGACAAGGAATAAGGGTCTTATTTAGCGAAATGATTGGTCATTTTCTTTAAAAAAAAAATGAGCATTGTATATGAGCATTGTATATAAACATATGTTTAAAGCCCTTTGAAGCTGCACTGAAACTGTCATTTTGACCATCAACCGTTTGGAGTCTATTGAAGTCCACTATAAGGAGAATAATCCTGGAATGTTTTCATCAAAAACCTTCTTTTAGACTGAAGAAAGAAAGGCATCTTGAAAGACATGGGGGTGAGTAAATTATCAGGGAAATTTTATTTGAAAGTGGACTAAACCTTTAAATTTAGCTGGTATTACCCCTTGGCTGAAATAACCTCTTGTAGGCATTTCTTATATTTGGCAAGTTTGCTGTCCATGGCTATATGCATACTCTTTTTTTTAACCTTATCTGCTTCTTTGCTCTCTTCCCAGCAGTGGTAAAATTATGCCCTATTGGTTCATTATTTTCCCTTTTAACTATTCAAAAAGAATCTCTTCCTCTCCATCCACGTTTGTTATCCTCGTCCCGCTGCCTTCTGGCTCAGGAGGGGTTAGGCGCGGGTCGATGGCTTTGTTGCTGTTGGGTCTTGTTGCCTGCTGAGATATCAATAGATTGTCGACCATGTGAGAGTGTTGTTGAACAGGCTTGGCAAACTGTCTAGGCTTTTAAAACAATGGTCCTTCTTACTGACATCCACTTTACAAGTATGTATGTGTGTGTGTGTTTGTTTGTGTGCATGCAACCTGCTGTTATCAAATGGATATTGAGCTGTGCCTATTCATGTGATACTCTTATTTAAACTTTTGAGTTTATAGTGTTGATAAAGCACATTAGTATCTTGGATTATTTTTTGCTGTTATCAAAGCCATGGTACACAGTTGTGTTTTTCAAAGGGAATATCTTGATAAAGTGTATTTGTTTTCTATGCAGAATATTTTATTTGAAACTCCTTGTCTTAAAACACCAGGCTTTACTGAGTTTTCCTTATGATTGTGTGTATGGGAGCAAGGGTGATGTCAAGGCTAATCAGTGGGGGTGTTTACAACAGGGTGTGTTACGAATATATATCAGCACTCATGCTTGAGAAATGAATTTAAATTAGCCTGTTAATCAATGTCATGAAGAAGAGTGCAGGAAACGGATGTGGTGGAACCGATGATGGACGAACACACAGACATGCACACTGGCACACAGTCAAATAATTAATTGATGCCATTCAGGGTTCAAAAGCATACTTTTTTTTTTTTTTTTTTGCACATTCAAGTTATTGTGTCTACAAACATTATGTATAATTTAAGTTTATTTCAGACAGAGCATTTAAAGGGAGAATTTTTTTTTTTTGTATTTATTTATTTATTTTGATGTGTCAATCACAAATATGCACACAGACATCAACAAAGCATAATGCTAAAATGAGTCTGAATTTCTGGAAACATTTGCATCTCTGTTTGCAAATATATCACACATGGCCAAGCAAGCCCAAGGCTACAATTACACCCCATTTGGATGTGGTGTTGGCCATGTAAATGCTTCGAATCGACTGGAATAAATAAGTAAAAGGTTAAAACTGACAATTTCCTCTCATTTATGGAGGATTTAACCAATTTATTATTATTATTATTATTATAAAAAAAAAAAAAAAAAAATATATATATATATATATATATATATATATATATATATATATATATATTATAGAGAGAAATCTATAGTCTAAGGCAGGCATTGAGCTGAGTTGAGTCACTGTCCGAGGTGCTGAAACAGCACATTGTGAATAATGGCTTTCTGGCTCTGTCCAAGTGCTGATCAAACGAACATTGCACTCCACCAAATGGCCATTGGAGCCTTGGTCTGTGTAGTTTCAGTGGTTGTACAGTGCTCAGCGTAAATGAGTTATATTATTAACCTTACTTTCATGTTATAAGTTAAACAGATGTTATATTAAACTTAGTCTTGTCAACATTTTGGAAATTGTTTTCATTGAGATATTGTTCAAAATGTTACTTTTCAAAGGGGGTGTACTCATTTACGCTGAGCACTGTATCTAGGGCTGCCATAATATCAGATTTTCACTACATGATCATCAGGACCAAAAGAACAAACAATTATGATGTTACTCTAATATCTATAGAAATTAAAGCTGCAGTCCGTAACTTTTTTGGTTAAAAATGATCCAAAATCAATTTTTGAGCAAGTACATAACGAGCCAGTGCTATCTCCTTACCTTAGCCTGATTCACAAAGGTAAGCTTGTAATAATGTTTCCAAATTCGGTTGGTACTGGTGGGCAACTGCGGGAAATTCAAGCATGCAGCCATTCATCTTTGCGTCATTACGTCACATCTGTATACATAGAGAAGGAGTCCCAGCTAGTAGGCTATAGGTCATGTGAGAATGCTATATGCAGGTGGCAGATCTTTTATAGCCTTTTTTCACAGCAGCTGCAATAATTAAACTTATCATTTTGATGGCGGATAGTAATCCAGCAAGGTCCAAATGACAATCATCAGTGACAGCTGGAAATTCACCCGTAGTCAAAAGCAAAAGACTTTGGACTGCGGAGTGGCTATACAGAAATTGAAATCTTCAGGTAACACTAATAAACACTAAATGCACATAGTCACACTATGCTGATGTTGTTAACATTAACAATTTGAGAACAAAGCATTTCAATAATAATAGTTTGCATGGTTTGAGGTGATCTGAGCTAAGCGATCGTTAGATTTAATCACCTTGGGCAGCGTGATTTATTGCAATGCTTTTTTCTCAGTTGGTCAGAACAAAAAGGGCAGACATGGTACTTACTTGTTCAGATGACATTTTCTGGTGAAATTTCTTATTTTGGTCATATTTTCAAGACGTAGAATCTGTGATTCCCAATTACAGTATCCACACCGGAGTTGTGACTGACAGCAAACATTAGATTCATCCGCGCTGAGGAGCCGCGACGAAGCACAACCCACATAAAGATGATAATTCACATGTAACCCTTTTTTTAAAAAAATACTATTTTATATCACTTGGCGCACAGGAACCTGGTTTCCCAGCTTTTAGATGGAGAAATACACTGAATTTTCGAGTATGGTTACTATTAGTACAGTTAAACTCAAAAGCAGTATGAATAATTAAAGCAGTGCCTCCTTTATTAACCCTAGTACTATAAGGGAAGAGATAATATCTTCGGAAATATGTATCTGACAACAATTATTTATTTACAGAAATAAAATAAAAACATATGGAAAAAAAATCAAGTAACTCAAAAATAATGAAACCCTTTTTCTGTATTTATATATAAAATACAGAATAAAGATTTTTCCCTTTTCACCCAAATGAAATTACTGTCTGTTTCTTTTTTTTTTTAAACACCAATCAAATTACCATTTAACCTGCTGTGAGCACAACACTCAATTTGACTGGTTCACTATTTGCTGAAAATATCACTGACTTGGAATTCACCACAAATCAGTAAATTAAACAGTTAATTTAAAATTTGGGAGCTTACATAAAAAACAGAATGACTCACTTGAACATTCAGTTCAGTCAAATGATTCACAATACAACTTAACTCGAATGAAATGAAATGAGCAGTTCAGGAATCAAACCAATCAATAGTTTAGTCAAATCCACGTAAATGTCACCAATAGTGAAATACCCAGGTGTTTATCACTCGTTGGGGCCCATACGTTGGTGCACTTTAGTATTTCAACGTCTCGCAACAGTAAATGGATTCAGATCTGAAACACGTTACTCACGACCTGTCACACAGCAATGCGATGTTTTTTTTTTCCCTATCGGCAGAAACTTCCAGCCGCGATGATAGTGCTGAAGAACACAGCCTCAGTTGCAGGAAATCGCAGTTCGCGCTGGAGAACTGTGAACAAGGGAACTCTTTCCTGTAGTGCGTCACTCCTGTCACAGCCACGTCCCGAACACTTTCCCAGGCGCGCTTTTCAATGATGCACCATCCTGTCACGTTGTCAGACACCCGCACGACATGACAATCGATGACTCACAATAAAAAAACATTAACTGAACACAGTTAGCGTCGATTTGGCCAAGCTAATCGATGTTAGTCGGTTTATTTTCTTTCTGCGTCATCAGTCTCTGCACGCATAAGCGATTCTTCTTCTCCCACTTCCACCAGGCTGAGTTCTCATTGGACCATCACAGTCCGTCACTCCAACATGGAGAAAGTTTTGATTGGCTTAAATATTATTATCTTCACAATATATATAAATAAAATACAATACCACCCCCCCCCCCCCCCAAATTATTTACATTAAATATCCTGAAAAAAAAATGAAATACAAATATAAACAATGAAGAATCTCAATATAAATTTTCTCAGAATATTGAGTGTGTTACACACAAATAACTGCAATTGCACGTTTAAAACAAAGATGGCGACAAAGAGGCAAAACTTACTGACTGCTTTACTGAATATCTCGCTTTCGTCATTTTGTGCGACACTAGTAATTACACACTGTATCCAAAATTGCACATTTCTCTAATATATGTAACGGGATAAATATCATAGTTCAAGGGTTCTTTAAATAAATCCTGCTGTAATGTGTTCACGCTTCCTATTGGTTGCGCTGGTGGCGCTATAGCCCACCGAGTTCGAACAATCTGCAGCAGAGCTAGAGAGAACTGCTGTGGGTGAGTCGTTTCTGCTGCAGCTCCGTATTAAAAGTTAAAAATATAAGTTTCATGTTGAATGTTAGACGATGTATGAAGGGGATTGCACACATTGAACACTAGTTGACTTATAGAGTGTGTTTTCTGTTCATATTTTTGTGTATTTGATAGTTTTATTTCCGTTTTTAATGAACCGAATCTTTCCATGTGCGTCATTCCATGTGCTCCCGAACTAGTGAAATGTCTCGTACAGATGGAGCTGAAGCAACTTTACTCACTTGTTTCTCTTTCTTCTACTGCTCTGTGCAGGTAATTGTTTTTGTATTTACGAATTTACTATTTTGTAGAACATGTTGTTTTATGGAAAAAAATGTTATTTCTATTAATTTCATTCTGTTTAATATAAAGTGGATGATTATTATATCTTATATTTAATATATATTATAATATTTCTGTCTATGCATATTACTATCTGATATTGAAAACTACTATACGATCACAAAGCATTAAATCTAAGAAGCCAAATTGTTTATTGTTATATTGGTATACAGCAGAGCTAGAGAGAACTGCTGTGGTGAAATGTCTCGTACAGATGGAGCTGAAGCAACTTTACTCACTTGTTTCTCTTTCTTCTACTGCTCTGTGCAGGACAAATAAATACTGTGATCATCCGTATTCTGAGTTGCGTGTTAATGAAGGGTGAGACAAGACGGGCCAGAGAAAAAACCAAAGAGGGTCACATTGGTGCCGTGACTCAGGACTTCAATCAAGGTGGTCGAAGATCATCCAACGTCGGACCGGCGGGCCTGTCGTCATTCTTCACTGCACGGGACCTTCAGCTAAGATTTTATTAGTTATCCCTGGACTTTTAGAAAACGAATACCTGGGAAGAGACTTTTGAATGGACACTTTGAAGTGGTTTAATATTTTTATTGACTCCAGGTATCATAATAGAATATAGTGTACACATTTTTTTTTCTCTCTCTTTTCCTCTTTTTTAAATTTTTTACACCTATTAGTTGATTATGGAAAACACAAGGTTGACTGGATCTCAGTATCTAGAAACTCCAGTTAGTGTTGGTCGAGGGAGAGGTCTGTTAGCGACACCAATTCCCTTTCCAGACATTAGTCCTAGCTCTGTTATGTGTGGTGCCAACAATGGGTTAGAAGCGAACGCATTTCCTGCCCCAAATGTCAATGAGAACGCAGCTCATGTAAATTTAAGCAGTTCTGTAAATACGCAGCCTATTAGTACATCAACTCCAGTCCTTACCAGTGATATGATGAGTCAGATGGGTAACATAGTGCAGCAAGTAGGCCTGCAACTGGCGGACAGTATACTTGCACATTTGAATTTGCACAGTCAAACAGAAGTTACATCCAAGCATACGCAATATAACCACAATAGTAGATACACGCCTGACCAGAGCTCCATGTCAAGTGCATCGCAGATTCAAGTAGTGCGTCAGAGAGAAGTTAAAGATCCTCCAATTTTCAGAGGTGACGCATCAGACACTGTTACACTCGATGAGTGGGTGGAGCTCATGAAAAACTTCATAAGAAAGGGGTTCCTGCCTACTGAAGAGCAAGGTGAAGAAATTTTAATCCACTTGAGAGGCAAAGCCAAAGATGTTGTTAAAGTGGGGATGTTGTCTAGCGGATTAGATATCAGAACAAATCCTGTTGCAATCTACACCCTATTACGGAAGCATTTCAGTTGCCAACAGTATTCTCCTGTCCCTTTGCAAGATTTCTACACCACTCTTCCAGAACCTCAAGAGGATCCCTTTGATTACTGGTTACGCCTGAACCATACTGCTGACATCACAGCTGAGTGTCTGAAACAACAAGGAAAGGTGCTAGACAACCAACTGATCGAAGTCACACGCATGTTCATTAGGAATTGTCCAAACTCAGATCTAGCGCTGACATTTCGTTCAAAAACCATTGATAAATGGACAGCTCATGAAGTACAAGAGATCCTGAACGAGTATCATTCAGAGAAATGTCTCAGAGCTGCTGGACAAGGAAATAGACAGATTGAATGTGAAAAGAAAATCGCTATGAATGAAATGTGTGTAAGTCCTAGCCCATTCCCAGTGAAAGCTGAACAGGATTCACTTCAGTCAAAACAGTCAGAAAACATGGCTCTGGAAAAAGTGATCGATATGCTGGAGAGAGTTCTGATGAATAATAGTGGTAATGCGCAGGCGAGCAAGGAGTATAGAAAGAGAAGCACCATGTCTAGAATTCCAGGCTTGAATGATACACCATGCTTAGTGTGCAAGGACACCTCACATTCTGCTTTTACTCACTGTAGAGACAAAAGGCTCTGTTTCCAGTGTTTTTCGCCTGACCATCCCAGATTCCGGTGTCCACAGGAAATGAAGAATGCTTCCTCAGTCAACCAGCAGTCAAACTAAGTGATCTACGTGTGATGGAGGATCACGTAGATCTTGAGAGTGAATCTCCCATATCCAGTTTTGAAGATGGAATGGATTATGAGTCTTTATGTCAAATGTTCAGTGATGTAACTTCAGACAAAACAGTCATCTTCCAAGGTGTACAGAGAGTTCCCAAAGCTGATAGCTTGTTTTACACATCTGTCTCAGTTGAGAATGATATCACCCTTAAAGCTTTAATTGATAGTGGATCAATGGCATGTACAATTAGCGAGTCTGCTGAAGAAAGGTTGTTGAAAAGTATTCCAGATATGACAAGCCAGTCAGCACAAGATATTGTCATTGTTGGTTGTGGTGGCCATCGTGTTGCCCCTACTGCAGTCTATGATCTTAAAGCTACAGTGTACGGCTGCCCCATGATAATTCCTGCTTTAGTTGTGCCTGGGCAGACCGAAGAGATGATTTTGGGCACAAACGTTATAAAGAGACTTCTGATGCAACTGAGAGAAACTGACGGTTACTGGAGGCTCATGTCTAAGTCAAGTAACAATGAGAGTGATGAGTGCTGTATGTTTCTATCTCTTTTCTCAAATGCAGAAAGATGGAGAGGCGAATCCATACCTGAGAAAATCGGTACTGTAAAGTTACAAAGGAGTGTGACGTTAGAGCCACAAACTGAACATCTAGTTTGGGGTAAGCTACCTCAGTCTTCTGTTTTGTCAGTGGGAAGCACTGTCATTGTAGAACCGACCGAGTCCAAATCAAGACCTAGACAGATATTGGTCGGGAGGGTCATAACACCACTATGGGGAGATGGTTCTATCCCCTTGAAAGTCATCAACCCCACTAATCACCGTGTTGTGTTGAAGAGAAATGCAAAAATAGCTGACGTGTCACCGTGTATTGCTGTGCAAGATTTGCCGCTGCCGAAACAAATTCAGTCTAATCTGCAGTGTACTGAGGAACCCTTACCACACAGATCCAGCAAAGAGATGAAGCGTGTCTTGAATGATTTGAACCTTGGTGAACTTGATTTAGAGTCATGTGAAGTGTCATCCCACTGGAAAGACAAGTTGTTGCACATCATTGAGAAGTACGAGTCAGTTTTCTCAAGAGACAAAATGGAGTGCGGAGAAGCTAAAGGCGTTGTCCATCGAATTAACTTAACTGATGACAGACCCTTCCGTTTCCCATATAGGCGTATACCACCGAGCCAGTATGCTAAACTGAGGACAGCGTTAAATGAGATGGAGGAGAAAGGAATCATTCGCAAGTCACATAGTGACTATGCTTCCCCTCTCGTACTAGTTTGGAAGAAAAATGGCGATCTCAGGATCTGCACTGATTTTAGATGGTTAAACGCGAGGACTGTCAGAGACGCCTACCCTTTGCCACACCAGTCCGATGTGTTAGCTGCATTGGGAGGAAACACCTTCTTCTCAACCATGGATCTTACCTCAGGGTATTATAATGTTCCCCTAGAAGAAGAACATAAAAAGTACACTGCATTCTCTTCACCATTTGGACTCCATGAGTACAATAGGCTTCCTCAGGGTCTTTCTAATAGCCCAGCCACTTTCATGAGAATGATGATGTCTATCTTTGGAGATGAGAATTTTAGCAGCGTTCTCTGTTACCTTGATGATTTGATGGTGTTTGCCTCTTCTGAGTCTGTAGCCCTCCAACGTCTCGAAATGGTTCTCTTGCGCTTGTCACATCACAACCTGAAGTTGGCTCCAAAGAAATGTTGTTTCTTGCGACGATCTGTGAAATTTCTTGGGCACATTGTGTGTGAAGAAGGGATTAAGACTGATCCTGGTAAAGTTGAGGCAATTAACAATATTCAAGCTTCTGATTTGATGGAACCTGATGGAAAAACACCATGTCAAAAAAAGATCAGGTCCTTTCTTGGAATGGTTCTGTACTATCAACATTTTATTGAAGGATGTTCAGCAAAAGCTAAGCCTTTATTCAAGTTGACATCAGGCTCAGTCAAACGGACTCCTGTCACAAAAGGACATAGACCAAGAAAGAAAATTAGTTACCTCAAACTTTCCCCCGCTGACTGGACGGCTGATTGTGAAGAAGCTTTGCACACCCTAAAACTAGAACTTACTAAAAATGTGACGCTGGCTCATCCAGACTTTGAACGACCTTTCATTTTGGCTGTTGATGCATCTTTCGATGGAGTGGGAGCTGTATTGACGCAGGTTCTGCCAGGTGAAGAAATTGCCAGACCTGTAGCCTTTGCAAGTAGAACTCTGTCTCGCTCACAAATGAACTATCCAGCTCACAGATTAGAGTTCTTTGCCTTAAAGTGGGCTATCTGTGAAAAGTTTAGCCACTGGCTGAGAGGACGGCACTTTACGGCATGGACCGACAATAATCCTCTTACATATATCCTGACTAAACCCCGACTCGATGCATGTGAGCAGCGATGGGTGGCAAAACTTGCTTCCTACAGTTTTGATCTGAAGTACGTCCCAGGAACAAAAAATGTTGTTGCGGATGCTTTGAGCCGTGAGCCATTTGTCCAGTCTTGCATAGGACATCGCCTTATCACTGAACCGTACTTATCTCTCTTGAAGGATGTCAGTGGTATAGTTGACGACACTGTCCAAGATGCTTTCAAGTGCACAAGTAACCATCAGGTGGTGCAGAAGGATGGCAAAGGTTCATGTGACCCAACCAGTGATACACTCTTGCCTTCAGGTTCTTCTGGGAGCCAGGAAGTTTCTGCGGTGTTAGCAGCACACACTACTGGGGGTTTGAGTGAAGTATTGGGGTCAGTGCCAGCCATCTCACAACCACAACAGTTTAGCCCTCCTTTGCAGCACAGCAACATCGTGAATGAACAGGAGAAGGACAGCACCTTGTGTCGGATTCTGTACTATATTGAAAGACGTCGGAAACCATCTAAGAGAGAACAAACAAAGGAATCCACAAGTGTGCGGAAACTGTTGAAACACCATGATAAACTTGTTGTCCGTGATGGTGTGCTGTATAAGGTGAAAAGAGATCCAAAGCTAAACAAGAAAATCTACCTGTTTGTTGTACCTGCTTCATTAAAAGCGCAAGTTCTCCATGGAATCCATGATACGGCAGGTCATCAAGGACGTAGCAGGACACTGTCATTGGCGAGACAAAGATTCTTCTGGATTGGAATGAAAAAAGATATTGATGATTATGTGAAGAATTGTCATCGATGTGTGGTTGGTAAAACCTCAGAACCCAATGCTTGTGCTCCTTTAGAAAGTATCCAAACATCTGAGCCGCTCGAGCTGGTCTGCATCGACTTTTGGTCGGCAGAGGTCAAAGAAGGAAAGTCTGTAGATGTGCTGATTGTGACGGATCATTTTACAAAAATGGCCCATGCGTTTCCATGCCAGAATCAGTCGGCCAAACAAGTTGCAAAAAGACTCTGGAATGACTTCTTTCTAGTTTATGGTTTCCCCAAAAGAATTCATTCTGACCAGGGGGCGAATTTCGAGAGCAAACTAATCAAGGAACTATTGACCATGGCAGGTGTAGACAAGTCCCACACAACACCGTACCACCCAATGGGGAACGGCATTGCTGAGAGGTTCAATAGGACTCTTGGTAGCATGATCAGGACATTGCCTCCTAAAGCAAAGGCAAAATGGCCGCAGATGTTGCAGCAACTTACCTTCTGTTACAACTGCACTGAACATGAGACAACAGGTTTTGCACCATTCTTTCTTATGTTTGGCAGAGTTCCTCGTCTCCCAATTGACATTCTGTTTCAAAATGTGCTTTCAAATGAGAATGTGGTGGATTACAAAGATTTTGTGTCCAAGCTGAAGAAAGATTTGCGTGAAGCAGCACACATAGCAAGGATGCACACTCTGAAAGAACAGGAACGACATGGCAGACTTTACAACAGAAAGGTGAAGGGCTGTCCTCTGGCTGTCGGAGATAGAGTGTTGGTTGCGAACAGAGGTGAAAAAGGTAGAAGAAAAGTTTCTGACAAATGGGATTCATCTCCGTATGAAGTCATTGCTGTGTGTTCTGATATCAATGTTTACAGGATTCGAGAAATCAACTCAGACAAAGTGAGAGTGGTCCATAGAAATCTTTTGTTACCTGTGAACTTCCTACCAGTTGATGAACCTCAGGAATCAGATCAAAAGGACAATGATGTGAATGATGAAATTGAAGTTCAAGGAGATGGAATTGACCATGACGACAGAACTGCAAACTGGATATTAAGTAATCCTAATGATTTTGCTGAAGAGGATGTTCATACAATCCATACAGATTCACTTGATGCGTCAGATTGTGTGTCAGTGATGCTGGACTCTGCAAGTGCTGGTGCTGGGAACCTGAATGACCGAAGTGATGTCAGAATGGAAATTGATGTCGAAAGAAGTGATAAAAATGTAACAAGTGAGGTTGATTTACCTGAAGTGAAAGGTCAAGATTCTGACTCGACTCAAAGAGAGCAGTTCACAAATGACGTCATAAAGGAACCTGTGGTGTGCACACAGCCAAGACATGTTGAGGCTGTCGTAACTCAAACTAGATTTGGCAGAGTCATTAAGCCTACTAAAAGACTGATTTGTGAAATGAACAAACAACACATAGACAGTCCAGACTCTACAGTGAGTTCTTTTGTTTATTTAGTTAAAAGCATTTTCACATAAAATGTTACATTTGATTTCATGCAAAGTGGGGAACACAAAAAAGAAGCTGATTGATACAGAGATTAGAAATCAAATGAGTTATTACGTTATGAAATTTTGAGGTGTAACAGGCATCTCTTTAGTCTACTTTCAGACTGGGGTTAGGCGCCACCCTTGTTTGTAGGTACTTCTTATGGAAGAATCTTTTGATTGACAGATAATCCTACTCAGTGCGCAGTTTTTCTTCTCTTCTTTATTAATTGGAAACATGAAGTGTGAGTTCCATATCTGTTTTTCTTTTCTTTCTTCACTGCTGGTTTTTCTTGTTATGGTATTTCCACATTAAGCAGGATTTAAGGGGGGTGTATGTAACGGGATAAATATCATAGTTCAAGGGTTCTTTAAATAAATCCTGCTGTAATGTGTTCACGCTTCCTATTGGTTGCGCTGGTGGCGCTATAGCCCACCGAGTTCGAACAATCTGCAGCAGAGCTAGAGAGAACTGCTGTGGGTGAGTCGTTTCTGCTGCAGCTCCGTATTAAAAGTTAAAAATATAAGTTTCATGTTGAATGTTAGACGATGTATGAAGGGGATTGCACACATTGAACACTAGTTGACTTATAGAGTGTGTTTTCTGTTCATATTTTTGTGTATTTGATAGTTTTATTTCCGTTTTTAATGAACCGAATCTTTCCATGTGCGTCATTCCATGTGCTCCCGAACTAGTGAAATGTCTCGTACAGATGGAGCTGAAGCAACTTTACTCACTTGTTTCTCTTTCTTCTACTGCTCTGTGCAGGTAATTGTTTTTGTATTTACGAATTTACTATTTTGTAGAACATGTTGTTTTATGGAAAAAATGTTATTTCTATTAATTTCATTCTGTTTAATATAAAGTGGATGATTATTATATCTTATATTTAATATATATTATAATATTTCTGTCTATGCATATTACTATCTGATATTGAAAACTACTATACGATCACAAAGCATTAAATCTAAGAAGCCAAATTGTTTATTGTTATATTGGTATACAGCAGAGCTAGAGAGAACTGCTGTGGTGAAATGTCTCGTACAGATGGAGCTGAAGCAACTTTACTCACTTGTTTCTCTTTCTTCTACTGCTCTGTGCAGGACAAATAAATACTGTGATCATCCGTATTCTGAGTTGCGTGTTAATGAAGGGTGAGACAAGACGGGCCAGAGAAAAAACCAAAGAGGGTCACATATAAAGTGGGTGAAAAACAGTATGTGACAAAAGAAGCATTTCCAAATTCACATTAGGGTACAACGGGGCTAAAGGCGCCTTTGATTTTATTTTCCTCTAAACCACTAGGTGGCACAAAAACTTGCCGTAGCACTTTCCTAAATACCTGCATTTGTAAATTTGTCTGATCTTTGACGTGATCGCGGGCAGCAGCGCAAAGTTGATTCTGAGGCAGTTTGATCTAATATTTGATGTTTTTTAAAATGTTATTGATTTAAGTATGAGAATTGGTTAAATTAATGTTTGTATTTTCAGATAAAGGTCTTCTTAATGGTTTCAAGTTTTGTTCAAGGTAATTAAAGAACAGTTTTTCAATAACGGATGAATATGTAAAAGTATGGTATTTGGGGTAAAAAGCGCACCTGCTGTTGGGGCAAAATGCATAATAATTAATATGATAATAAATAGCTGGCTGACTTTTCCATTTGTTGACATGACATGGTTAGATTCAGATGGCAAATATCACATATCAAATTGTGTATCCACCTTAGAGATAATACTTATAACAAAGCAAAAATATTTAAAAATATGATAAGAATCATATCATAATAAAATATCACTTATTGTTACTACTGTAAATCTATATTAAATATTAGGGATCTCCTTCAATGCTTTCAGAATCTTTACTTTTTAAAATAATTTGGTTTCTGTATTTTTAAAATATATATATTTTTATTAGCATATTTTAATGACAGTCTATTTATTGAACAAAAATTAATTATTGTATTTATAAAAATAAACAGAAAATAGTACAAACTTTGCTAAAGTGATTCTTCTGAGCAAGTATTAACCTACACATTATTAAAAACATATTATTTTAGCTAAAGTATTTGTATCAATGCTGTGTGCTTTTTACCCCATGCTGGGGAGCCTTTACCCCGTGTGTACATTTATAAGATTTTTAAACAAAATAAACCACTTTCATGAATTATTTTAGAAACAAGTACCTATACTCAAGATAGCATTCAATTTTGGATGCAGCCACTGTGTTTTCCTCTTCTTTTTTATCATGGGAAGTAATCAACATTAAGGTACAATACCACCAGCTACTATGTTGGAGTGTCAACCAGCTGGATTATTTACGTTATTACCTTTTAACATGATGCACAAAGAGATAATGCTCTTTTTTTTTTTGCTTTTTTTTTTTTTCAGTTTCCGGTAACTGTCAGATAAAGTGTAAAATAAGAAATAAAGTCACAGTCTGAAATATAAAGTCGCAAGTGCAAGATATAAAGTTGTTTTGCAAGATATAACGTCACATTAATGAGATGCTTAGTGACTTTGTGAGTAATAAAGTCACATTTGCGAGATATAAAGTCATATAAAGCCACAACTGGCAGATATAAAGTGATATGGCAACATAAAGTCACATTGGAGATATAAAGTCGCAATTACGAGATATAAGGTGAGACTGTTCATTGTGTGAAGTCACAATTATATTATCCGAAATGGGCTTCCATAGGAAGTAGATAATAGATCAAAGCAAGTTTTACTAAACAATGCTCTACAAGCATGTCTTATCATCCATTATAGACACATCGTTTTGAAATCCTTAGAAGCTATCTTTTCAGTGCACTGGAGAACCTCTCAGAGATCCAATGAGCTGTTCTACAAAATTGCTTTTTCAGTGTTTGCTGAATGTGCAAAAAAACCTCCCAGTCTGCCATAACGTTGTGTATTATTCGGTTTTGCTTTCAAGAGTGAGGTGAAATTTACATTAGTGAAAGTGGGAATGCATCTCTTTCTGGCTATTTCTGTCCTATTCGTTCTCCAGTTACACCTGCAAAACTCATATAATAACTGTTATTCATCAGCGAGCCCAAAACAAGTGGATAAACAAAGGAGAAGAAATAGAAGTGGGAAGAAAAATCCCAGTGAAATCATTAACAAGGTGAGGAGACAAAGAAGGAGACCACCTCTATTTTGTTTGTTTTGTTGTGAGTTATTACTTTGCTTTTGTGAACACACAGTTCTCTGCTGGAAGCATTTTAGCAAGCGGCCTTACACATTTGCAGGATAAAAGAATCAATTACATTAGGAGCACAGAGGCAAACAAATCCATCTACGAGCTATTGATAAACACAGAATTGAGAATACGGGAAGGTGGAAATATGAAGTGGCTCTTATGGGGTGAATGCAGACAGGAAGTGGGGAATGTGAGGGGGCACAGACAGGAAAGGCAGCACTGCCATGATTAGCTTTCACATTCATGAATCACAATTAAGCTCTGCCATGTCACAGTCAACCCGAGATTCTGGCGAGGAATGTATTTTAACAGTTATCTAAACAAAGCCGCAAATCCCTTCATTCCCCCTACAGTATGTCGACTGACTCTATAGCAACACACAGCGTTTCAACATTCATCAGGGTTGAGACGCACTTTTAATCCATTTCAAATGAATGAAGGATGAAGCAACAAAAGAATATTGTCATTGACACTGAGGTTTGTTTGATTCATGGGTCAATGGCATGCTTATTCTCTTGTTTGGATCTTTAAATTTAATCAAAAATGTAGTTCATAAACACAATGACTGAAACACACCTCTTTTATGATGAATATGTTTTCAATTTCTGAAGATATATTCATTTAGTTAGTTTTGCGGATCAAGTGTCAAGGTAATACACAAATGAAATTCTTGAAAAGAGAACCTTATTAGTGGCATAATTATTATTCCCTAGGTGAAAAAGAAGCAGCGACTTGAAAATTACTTTTGTTTGATAATCAATTTAATATTGTGTGACCAGCAAAAAAAAGTGGTCCAAGACACATGGAGGGAAAAGGAAAAAGAAATGCTATCACAGTGGACCCCTGCAGACTCTTGTGACTGTGTGCCCAGGTAAGTTCGTTCCTTACAGTCTTACAATATCAGATAATGTGAACTTTTTGTCAAGGCAATTAGTTTAGGTTGTAAAATACCATTAGATGAATTTCTTCAAAACTAAAAACTAAAACTGTTCAAAAACATTTTTACCTTTAAAAAGATCTCTCTCTCTCTCTTGCTCACCCTTTTTTTTTCTTCTTTTTTTTTTTTTTTAAATAACGAATGTCTACAACAGAGTTTCCCCAAATGGAATTCTCTATGCTAACTCCTGGGGGTTCGTTAGGGAACTGCAGGGATTTTGTGAGTTGATGAAAAGCTAACAATTCATTATATCAGATGTAAAATTAAAATTAATAAATGGGATCACACAATAATCACGATATAGCTAAGTGCGATTATTAGATCAAAGGCTGTGATTAAATTTAATATAGTCCAAAGGGCTGCACGTTTGAGTGAAGCATGCAGTGCATTTTATAATAATTATATTTTTTTATTATTTTACAATACAATTGTTATTTACAACTGGAAAATATTTGTCTCCACTTTTATAATTAGAGTTAAAACATGCTACTACTACTGCTACTACAGCTACTAATAATAGTCATCATCATCTTCATTATTAACACTTTCATGCATGGTGTCATGATAATTTATCATGGTAATTTTCTCCAAACCATTTGAAGGCAGTGTCAGTAGATTGACAGCAATAGTATAACAGTGGCTACTATCTTGCATTCATTGCTTGATGATATCATTAATCCAATATGACTGACAGGGATAGCTAAATGCCCCAGGCATATCTGTGAAAAACTAAAAAAAAAAAAAACTAAAAAAAAAAAAAAAAAAAAAAAAAAAAAAAATAAATATATATATAATATATATATATATATATATATATATATATATATATATATATATTTGTATGTACAGTAAAGTATGATGAATATTGAATATGTTAGTATTTTATAAACTAACATTTAGAGTAAAATATAGTTTTTATGCACCAAAAACAAACATCATGCAACAGTGGAGTCAGATTGCATAAATTCTGATTTCTGTAACCTGCTAGTATATCTGTTCTATTTTTTCAAAGATGTTATGAATTGTCTTATATTGTAATAAAACAGATATTTAACAAATATATCGACATAAATAACCATTCAATATTACATATCACTGCATTAAATGGCAACTTTACACATACATATGGAGACAAATTTGGATTTTGCCTTCCAAACAGGGACATCATAGGTCAAGGACTCAGTACAGATATAATATAAAAAGTTGTTACAATCAGCAGTGAATTTACACCTATAACTCCAGATTGACCCTGTGACACAAAGTCTAGGTCATCAGCATCAGATATTTCAGACTCTGAATCAGGACTAAGAATTGCCTTATCTTCCTCATCCTGTTCTGCAGCATCTCTACCATTTCAGTCATTTTAGTATGGACCAGCCATACTAACACTCTGGATGATATTTTCAAATACAGATCAAACTGTTGATCTATATACTTATTATTTCACTGAAACATTGTCCAAAACTGCTACTTTTCAGGAATACTGACAGACGTAAAGGGTGACCATAGCATTGATTTATGACAAAAATTTAAAATGATGAAATATAATAAGACTTACATCCTTCAAATATACAAAAGCAGCCGTGTTGAGATGTGAAATGTGTGGTGGATAATTAGTTTTCTGCAGTAAATATGTGCCTACTCAAAAAAAATTGCAAAGGTTTCTATATGGGTAATTTTGGACCCATGTGTGTAAAATTGATGTAGAAATACAAAACCCGTGTTTGTTTATAAAGTAAGAAAGAAAAAATAAACATAATGATTTGTGACAATCAAAAACAAGATATTTAAGGAATACCTGGAATAAATAAATGATAAAATACATTTCTTTCAAAGATTCAGCAAAGAATCACTCAGCCATGATTGAAATAACATAGGAAATGAATACTGGTCGTTTCTGACCCATATTGTGCATTAGAATGGGTTTTCATAGCTTGTGCATCAAAGGGTTAATACATTTTTGAAACATCAATTGGTTGGCTGACAGAAAAGTTTGGGAACCCCTGGTCTTACACGCGTGTATTCATGATATATGGAAAATATGTAAACTTTTACTTTTTACATGACATTTTCTGAACCAGTAAAATTAAACCTTTCTTGAAAATGTAAATGTTTAAAACAAATATGAAACCAACATGAACACTAAGATTACACTTACATGCACTTTTACCTGTCATTGATCCACATTTTTAATATTCCAGTTGACACCAAGGAACTGAGAGAAAAATGAGAGTGGATGATGCATATGTATCCACATAGCAATTGCTTGCCATTTATAAATAGGCAGTCAAGCCTTCTTCACAAAAACAACTTGGGTTCAGTGAAGGTACAAATGTACTTTCTATTCTATCACAGAACATTTTGTAAAAGCAGGGGAAAAAATCTTGTAGCAGTTTTGAATATATTGGTTTGTCTGTATTAAAAACTGGGTTGGAGACGCATCGCTTGTGCTAAAAGTTGAAAAGTTTAAACAGGTAACAGGAAGCCTTTGGAAAATAAATGCATGCTGTGTTGCTGTGACAGTCTCCAAAGACTGTCCTTCAAGATGTTAGTCGTATAGCGGTTTGAAAGGACAAAATCACATGGAAAGTACTTTGAAAGTCTCCAAGGAAGCTGAGCACCATTGACGTGGTTCCATTCTTGACCTCACAGCTTCCAGATCCGGTACGGGAGCACTCGCAGGGACCCAGACAAAACGGAACTATCACAGGGATAAATTAGCAATGTCCCATGTGGCTTGAGACAAAAAGAGTGGCATTTTTACAGAGACCCTTTGTTCTGCAGAAAGTCAAAAGAAGCCATGTGGATCCACTCTCCTTCATTTCCCCCATCAGAATACATGTGCATGCTGTGAACAAGGGATGAGGAGGAGGGGAGGGAGGGAGATTAGAGACTCTCCACGCTGATTCTCTCTTCTCCCAGCAGGAGCAGCTATCGAATCACAGGCCACGGACAGAATGGTTTTTAATGAGCCATCAGACATATTAAGACTGATAAAAAAAGAGCCATATCCTTTAATTTCCCTTCATTAATTAGACGGAAGCCAGACTCATCAAAGGCAGTCGGGGAGCCTCCTCATAGTGGGAACAGTGAAATGGGAAAAGAGGAGATTTGCTTCCAGGGCACTTCAAAATTCCCCCTGGGACATATTCTATTCCCCACACATGAGAAGAAAGAGGGATAGACAGGAGGAGGAAGAGCAGTGGACAGACAGACAGGTTGCTTGAGAAAGAAGGCCAGAATGCTTGGGGCTGGATGTAATACCATTCAGTTAAATCTCCAGGAAATATTCTTAAAAATAGAATTTCCTCTGAGCTTATATAATGCACCAAATAAAGAGGCCAAGATACTCATAAAAAGTGAACAGGTAATGAAATAAGCATTCAGAGCCTGTAGATAGTTTAATTACTTCACATTGCTGTATGTTAGAATATAGAATAGTAACAGATGCACATTTCTTTTTTAGTTTTGGGGCAGGTGACACACTTTCTAACAGGCATGCCAGGTTTCCATGCTCTCGCAGGGCTGAAGAAATAGGACATTGTTGTTTGTTATCTTCTGTGGCAAGTGTGTACTAAGTGTGAGTGTCTCTTGTTGTAGAAGCAGGACATCAGGAAACTGAAGCCCTTCTTTGAGTGTGAATAACTTCTGGTGTCTTAAAAGAAAAAAGGGGTCATGACAGTTGAGTGCCATGATAAAAAAAAAAAAAAAAAAAAAAAAAAAAAAAGAGAAAAAGGAAAGGTCTTTTGAACATCTAGTAGCATGTGCCATACTCTTTGTATTCATGTTGGTTTCATATAGGGCCTAGTGAAAAAAGTTTTACCATTTTCAAAAAAAGTTTAAATTTAATTTTCCTTGTAGCTTGAATACATGTGCATGTGTTACCTGCAATGTGTGAAATCCGGCATTGTATAGAATGCCTAGTGAATGCCTGAAGTTTGTAGGCAAAGTATGAAATGGTTTATATTTCATACATTTCATACAATGCCAAAGGGCCAACAAGTAATGCCTAGGAAAAGTATGCAATATAATCACAAAAACCAGACATTTCATACTTTGCCTAGTAACTTCACGCATTCTGTATATTCCCTAGGCATTCTATACAATACCTGCTTTTCACACATTGCCGGTAACATATGCATCTTCTGTGTATTTAAATGATTATTTTACAAATGCTTTAAATATGTTTTCAAGGTAAAATGTACGGTACTGTGCAAAAGTCTTAGGCAACTTAGTATTTACACACACAGAGAAAATGTTTTAAGCCAGTTGTTTAAATTCTTTTGCTGTAGCGTGTCAGTAGGAAATATCATTTTAAATTTCCAAGCATTTCTTTTGCCATTAATTGTAATAAACCTGTGAGAATTTTTTTTTTTTTTTTTATGCACAAGGAGTCTGACAACAGCAGGTATGCTCCATACAGAGATTTGATCTCACCATCATCATCTGTCTGTGATGAAGAAACAAAAAAATAAAAAAATAAATAAAACTGAGACAGACTAAATGAACTGTGGCAATGTCTCCAAGATGAAGAATTTTGTTGTGAATTTTGAATTCATATATATATATATATATATATATATATATATATATATATATATATATATATATATATATATATATATATATATACAAAATTCAAAATTCACAACAAAATTCTTTTTGTAAAAAAAAAAAATGGAATATATATATATATATATCAACAACATCAGGGTTTCCTAAACTGGGGTTTTTGTATAGGAACTGCTGGATTTGTGAGTTAATAATTACAGTTTTTTACAATCACTTTGTTACTATTTTCAGAACCTTGATGTCATTTTTCACAACTCCGGACACAAAACTCACAACCAATTATCAAAATGCACATTTTTCAAAACTTTAACCCTTTTTTCAATTGCTTGGATACAATACACATGAAACTTAGATCATTTGTTCATTCAACAAAAATCATGTGTTCAATATGACACAACTTAACATCAAAGTACTAATATTTCAAAAGGCAATGCACACATTACATTTCAAATGAGTGTCTATTCATTTCCTTACAATGATCTAACTATCAATTCATACAACTGCTCAAAATGATAAGTAACTGTTGCATTATTCTTAATGCATAGTTGTATGGAAACAGACAAACAATCTTCCATGTTTACTGGAAAAATTATGAAAGTTTCAAGATAACAAGATTCATTATCACCAATTAGCATGGAGCATGAACTAATTAGACTACAATATCCATGGATGTAGCCTATGATATTTTATCATAATGCTTCATCAGACACTATGTCTATGGCCCTAAATACTTTACCACCTTTTCAGACTATTTACAGTATTGACAGTATTGCCAACTCGTTACTGAAGATTGAGTGCACATTGTGGAATGAGTATATAGTAAAGAGTTGATTACGGTACTCTCTTTTCTTTTCTATTTCATAGCTAATTATTTTTGCTTTGATTCAAATAAACCTATGTTGTGATTTTACTGTAGTGTTTTGCATCAATATATTACAAACTTTATTCAGTGATTCCACTGTGTCTGTAGTATTCTCTCTACTACTGCAGTTTTTTACAGAGATGTATTTACTGTACATGTAGTACCATAATGAAACCTGTATCACCTATTTTGTTCTACAATATTTAATGATTGTAAGAACAATGACACAGTGAAACTATCGGTTGCTTGTGTGTGGGCGATCTATAGTTATGTTTCAATGGTATTTCACAGTACATTTGTGTTTTGAACCAATGATTGTGCAAGTGCAAGATTTCTTTAAAGATGTGAATGCACAATGCAATGTTTTGAACATTAGACAGCCTGTGTTATAAGTGATAACCGTTTTGAGTTTTGTGTCTAGAGTTTTGAAAAATGACATCAAGGTGCTGAAAATAGTAGCAAAGTGATTGTAAAAAACTGTAATTTAATCATAAAAACGTTAAATAATAATAATAATAATAATAAATAAAAAAAAAACACTTACAAAAAATATTTTCTTTGTTTACCTGCATGTCATGTGACCATTAACCAATATTAATGTGAATACTATGTAATCACATAATAAGTAATAGAAAAGTAACAATATTCTACTTATGAGCATTTTTACACATAAAATAATTTAATTACAAGTACTTATTTTTTTGGAATCTGATTATGTAATCCAGATAACATATAATCAGTTACTACCCAGCACTCTTTGTAACTGAACTTCTTATGGAAGAAAATAATGATTGGAATTCAGGAACGGTAACTGAAGACTGACGAGTTCCAGCTACACTCTTAAAAATAAAGGTTCGTTATTGGCATTTATGGTTCCATGAATAACCTTTAACATCCATAAAACCACAAAATGTTCTTTATAGTCGAAATTAAAATATTCACACTAAGTGGGGAAAATGGTTCCAAAAAAAATTCTATATGGCATTGCTGTGAGGGAAAAAATAAATAAATAAATAAATAAATTTGGGAACCTTTATTTTTAAGAGTGTAATGCAGTTCTTTACTGGAGGGATGTTTAGACAGTGATGTACTTGCAACACTGGAGGAAATGTTTATGGCACATTTTTGACACCACTGCAAATATGAAATTCAGCTAAAACTGAAAAGGCCACAAGTGCTCCATTAAGCCTGACTGACTGGGTGATCGAAGATTTGACAAGAAAACACTAACTTAGAATGAGGCAACAGAAAAATCTGCTATAGTGCAACACTGCCTCGGGTCAGATGTCTGTTAGGAAATACTGTTAGGAGACTGAGCAACAATAGAGATTGTCCTCCTCAATATCTTCCTCTTCCAAAAAAAAAAAAAAAAAAAAAAAAAAAAGAAAGAAAGAAAGAAATCCATTTCGTCTCAGTACAGAACAATTTCCCCTTCAAACCCCACTCCAGCTGTGTGTGAATATATCTGTCCTCCTGAACTTTTTTTGGGAATGGAACCAAAACGGTACACACCAGCAGACTTCTGTTGCATCTGCATGAATTAGCGCTTTCATTTGTCAGGCAGGTAAAACACAAGCAGAAGAGAGCAAGCAGAAGAGCAAGAGACAGGCCTTGTTGACTTGCTGAAATATGTTGCAACCTTTCCTCATGAATTCTAAATCAGCATGAATTAATTCATGTCCAAAGTTCACAAATAGAAATTTCTCAGCAGGAGTAAAAGCTCTCTCAGCCCCTATACGGGAGGTATATTTCAATGTCGGCTCACCTCTGCAGGCCATGCTGGAGCGTGGTTTTCACATTTTGGAGTAAATATTGTTGTACAGATATATTTAGTCAAAGAGTGCAATGTCTGTACATATTTATCATTAGGGGTCTAATCTAGGTTCAACTTTCCTCTGTCTATTTTAATCACAATCAGTTGGACATAAATGGCATACATTACAATATATTACAAACCATCTGGGGGCTTGATTGTAACATATGCTAAAGCTGGCCTTTTGGTGCACATGCTGAGCTATCAGAATTCTGGGACCAAGAGCTCTTATAGACTGAAAATAAAATTCCCAGAAACACCGGATATCTTTTAAAAGTACAAATGAATGAATGCATCATGCTGAATATAATCCCAATCATCCCATATTCAATTAGAAGGATTAAGTAGGAGATGGTGACTATTGACCCTTTTCACAATTACGCTGCTGATGACCACTAAAACACGGTATCACAGTTTGTGAATATAGCATAGTGTGTTACGTCTCACGTCTATGGTCCATAGCCCCTTTCATGTATAGACTTTACTGGTAAATTGCAGGTAGCCTAAATTACTGTTAAGAGATCATGTCTGAACAGGCCCTTTTCAAAAATACCAGTAAATCGGTTCTGGCAATTTACCAGTATGAGAAGTTGTAACATTACCAGTAAATTACCGGTACGATGCTATGTGAACAAAGAATGAAGATCACAGGTATGAGCATGCATGAAATCAGAACGCACTTATGTAAGAAGTCTGTTTGGGCCAATACAGTTAAAGTTCTTATATCGATGACGTGATTACTCTGCGTTGTTTATAAAAAGCTTAGTTTTTATATGTAAATATGCACTAGAAGGACATCTTTGACGGTTGCGCTGCAAATCACAGCTCCTTTAGTGTTTTTATTGTGTCATGCTCGAGACCCATGCTGCATCCCAATTAGTAAATAGTGTTCAAAATAAATAGTTTTCGAAATTACAATTAGTGTGTTCCAAATCGTAGTATGTTGAAATGAATATTCCAAAGATACCCATATGGTATATGCTTTTTCCGGTTAGAATCCGAAGTGCAGATCCGTGCACACTCACGTCTAATATTGCCCACAACCACTGATATATAAGTGGCCACAACCCAATGAGCATTCGATTAGAACTACAAACATGGCAGATGTGCGAGTCCAATGGTTAAGTAGGTTTAGATAAAGTGGTCTGAGTGATTAGTAATCAGTAACTAAATTGATGAAAATGTATTTATTCAATGTTATCCACATTATATTTCATCTGCAACAGCATTATGAACTTTTGTAAATATACGTTTGGTCATTATGCAACTCATCGTACTACTACATTTTTCTCTGAAATGGTAGGAAATTAAATTAAATTGAATGTGAAAGATTTTAACTGTGACAAGATTTAGGTAGAAAATGGATTATTGCTGTGTACATACAGATGCTCAATGGTCGAATATGGGCATCAATAAAGTTGGACAAAGGTTCAGTCAATAATCATATCCCAGACACTATTGGTTGGCCTAGGACATTAGTAAGAGATTTATGTACTTTAGGTAAAACGTAAATCACTGGCATTATTGGAAACTCACATGTTAGATATTCTTTTTCAGTCTCACTGATATCCCCAGATTCAAAAGCATTTGAAAGAAATTTGTCAATTTCTAATTTAAAGTGTTTGACAGGATCAAATTATAACTTTTTATAAAACTGATCATCAGATAACTCCTTATTTCACCCACATAATCAGATGTATTCATCAAAACCAGCCCTCCCCCTTATCTGCTGGCTTTATGACTATTATATTATGCCTTATTTTTGAACCAGGAGACTGAAAAAGCAATTTGACATCTTTTTCAACCAGTTTACAAAAAGGCGTAATAGGAGCACTTGTAGTTGAAGGACAAAAACAACTTTTAGATTTGAAAATTGGTCTATTGTTTGTACTAGGTGCACTTGACCCTGAAACATTGTGATCATCCCTATAAAAGAAATGTTTCACTTTAATAGTTCAAAAATATTTGAACAGTTCAGTCTTAGTCTGAAAAGAATCTGGATAAAAAAGTGGGAACATATGACAAACCCTTATTCAGAGCAGAAGTTTCAGAAGCAGTTAATGAGTAATCAGATAAATTGAAAACTAGATGATGAGAGTCGTCTGGGTAGCCTGTCTGGTGTTGTATCATTGTCTGCCTCAAACTTCTCTTGCCTCTGTGGCAGCTAGACCCATTTTGTTGTATAGCTCAGCCCCTGTTGAATGAATGGCCTCTTTAAAAATCAGAGTCGGAATGGGTGGTCATATCAGAGGCACTGGAGTCAGGAGTAGAACGTGGCGCAAAGCGAGGTCTCCTGGATTGTGGATGTTGGAAGATATATAGCCACGATACCCATCCATCTCGGTAGTCCAGTGTGTCTCTCTTGAATTTCTTCAGCTTAATTTGGCAAATCTCTTGTCTTGTCCACGGCATACACCGTAATATAATACAGGTATAAATTAATTTTTAATTCATTATTAAATTGTTTATCTAAGGTTTATACATCATTTCCATGACAGAATTCAAGATTAATCCTTTCATCTTACTGGAGCTGCCAGTTTGCTAAGTTTCAAATGATTATTAAACAGCAAGCACAAACTATGCAAAAGCAGCAGCCCTTCCAGTGCACTCAGTGTCCGATTCCTCGTTTTCAGTCACTTCTTCATATGAACTGTATTAGTGAACTAATGTAGGGAATAGTGAATGAGGGTATAGGGGGCAATTTCGGATACAGCTACAGACATCAGCGGTCAGTTATTTTCTGTTTATTGTGGGAGATTTAGTCACTATAGCAAATGCTTCTCCATTTGTTTTGTCAGAAACTCGAAAAAAAAAAAAATGTTTTGTATAAACACTTAGGTAATCCCCTAAGGGATACCTTTAAGTCAAACCACTCACAGTTTTTTACGATTACTTAAAGGTGCCATCGAATTGAAAATTGAATTTACCTTGGCATAGTTGAATAACAAGAGTTCAGTACATGGAAATGACATACAGTGAGTCTCAAACTCCATTGTTTCCTCCTTCTTATATAAATCTCATCTATTTAAAAGACCTCCGAAGAACAGGCGAATCTCAACATAACACTGACTGTTAAATAACAGTCGGGGTGTACGCCCCCAATATTTGCATATGCCAGCCCATGTTCCCAACATTATGAAAGACATTACACAAGGGCAGCCAGTATTAACGTCTGGATGTGCACAGCCGAATCATCAGACTAGGTAAGCAAGCAAGAACAATAGCGAAAAATGGCAGATAAAGCGATAATAACTGACATGATCCATGATATCATGATATTTTTAGTGATATTTGTAAACTGTCTTTCTAAATGTTTCGTTAGCATGTTGCTAATGTACTGTTAAATGTGGTTAAAGTTACCATCGTTTATTACTGTATTCACGGAGACAAGAGCCGTTGCTATTTTCATTTTTAAACACTTCCAGTCTGTATAATGCATAAACACAACTTCATTCTTTATAAATCTCTGTATGTAAACATCCAAATAAATACTATACTTACGCAATTAGACATGCTGCATGACGAACACTTTGTAAAGATCCATTTTGAGGGTTATATTAGCTGTTTGAACTTTGTTTATGCAGTGATAGAGTCGAGAGCTCTGGAGGGGGCGGAGAGCGCGCGATTTAAAGGGGCCGCAGCATGAATCAGCGCATTTCTAATTATGCCCCAAAATAGGCAGTTAAAAAAATAATTTAAAAAAAATCTATGGGGTATTTTGAGCTGAAACTTCACAGACACATTCAGGGGACACCTTAGACTTATATTACATCTTGTAAAAAAAAATGTTCGATGGCACCTTTAAGCACAATTTTGAAAACAGGGCGCGGTTTGTCAAAACACTACACACAATTAACACAACCCTACACCAAAGTAGCACAACACTTCAGTTCATTTGCAAAATGGAACACTTTTGTCAAAACTATACACAACTTTATAAAAACAATATTTTGTTACCATACGAAACACACACATTTCATATGACTTTAATCTTTTTGAAACAGTTACACACTGCTGTTGCTAACCTAAAACACTTTTAGCAGTGATTAGAGTACTGTAAATTAGGTACACAGAGAAAGTGCAACTATACAATAGTTCACCAAACACTACACAAGACCAATGCTGCAGACTGAGGAAAATATCATTGATTTCTCTCCATATACCCATATCAGTTAACATGGAGAATCACAACAAAACATGTCCCGGTTGTCATGCTACTACAGTAGTGTGCATAACACTGTTAGCTCAGCAAACAACAGACAAACGTAAAATACTGTATCCAGTACAGGTTACAATTACAGTAAATAACAACAACAAACATAAAAAATAATCTGAAAAAAATGACAATATTGTACAGAAAATACTACAGTAAACATACTATACATTATCTCTTCGCCTAGCTGGATCTGGCCAGAGAATTTCATCAACATCGCAAGCAATATCCTCATTATCAAGACAATGCGGGAAGAACCGTCTTGAATGTCGAATCCATCCTTGCACAGCTGCGGCGTCGACTTGGTCACAGGCGTCCTCCATGGCCTGAATGAGGGGTACCTGAGCCTGGGGCTGGAGATCGTAAACCTTCCACCGCCATGCAGAGAAAAACTCTTCGATAAGGTTTAGAAATGGAGAGTGGAAGGTATAGTACTGTCAACTGTGGATGGTGTTGAAACCAGTTCTGGACCAAAGCAGAGCGGTGGAATGACACATTGTCACAGTTGACAGTGTATTGTATCTGGTGCATTTCATTACCTGCTGTGACGATGTGGTGCAATCGGTCCAAAAATGCGAGAATGTGAGGTGTGTTGTAAGGGCCCATTTTGGCATGACGGAGGAGAACCCCATGCTGTGAAATGGCAGCACAAAGGGTGATGTTACCCCCACGTTGCCCTGGGACATTGATTATATTCTGCCTCTCCTTCTTGCTTTTGTGAGGTTGAACCCTGCCTCATCAATATATATATATATATATATATATGAATTCATGCAGGATTTCCTCAGCATCCATCTGCCAAACTCTCTGAAATACAGTGAAAGACAACATTGTGTAGTTCAGGATAGGTCTAGTATATTACAGTCAATGTAAAAAAGTAATGTGTGGAGTATACAACATCACAGTGCTAAAGTGAACAATACAAACCTCCACATACTCATGCCACAGCTGTTTGACCCTCTCTGAATTCCGCTCAAAAGGCACTCGATAAATTGTTTCATTTGAACCTGATGTCTTTTCAGGATGTGTGGCAGTGTTGACTGAGAGACCTGATGGACATTATTGAAAATGGCATGGTCACTGATAATGTTTGCTTGTAGTTCTCTGAGCCTGATAGCATTATTGGCCAAAACCAGGTTTATTACAGTTTTTTACGATTGCTTACACACTAAAATTAAAAATAACACACAGTTACTGAAACTCTACACTCAAGGAGCAAAACCTTAGCCCAGAACTGCACAACTATAAGCACATTCTCAGCCTCACACTTTTTGCAAAACATTACACACATTGTTTTGCACAACACTAAACACACTTCTCTACATTAGACACAGAAATCAAACATAATGTCACTTCTTTGCCATTTCAAGACACTGCTTTCCAAAATACCACCCCTATAAACCAATTGATCAAACATGTCCGTCAAGTCTGCAGACACTTAGGTGCTTAACTGTAAACTCAACAATCAGGTGCAAGTACTATAAAAAGGCAAAAGGTGAGTTTATGTGTCTTCAACAAAATGGAAGGCACTGTTGCAGAAAGAGGGAGAGGGAGAAACATCATTGGCCACAGAGCTATTTTAATGTCCCGGGACAAATTGGTGGTAACATCACAATGTATGTTGCAATCACGCAGAATGGGGTCCTCCACCAGCATGCCAACTTAGGCCCTTACAACACAGCCCACATATTCACATTTTAGACAGACTACACAAAATCGTCACAGCAGAAAACGTCTCGGGTTACGAGTGTAACCCTTGTTCCCTGAGTAAGGGAATGAGACGCTACGTCCAATGACGCAATGGGAACCCATTGCGTCATTGGACGTAGCGTCAATGTTCCCACGAAAGGGAACGTCTCGGGTTACGAGTGTAACCCTTGTTCCCTGAGTAAGGGAACGAGACGCTACGTCCAATGACGCAATGGGTTCCCATTGCGTCATTGGACGTAGCGTCGATGTTCCCACAAAAGGGAACCAAATGCATGCAGAGCAGATGAGATACACTGCATATGGGACAATATAAATTTCCACCTATCTACTCTGGTCCAAAACTGGTTTCATTAGCGTCCACAATTTTCACTCCAATACCTCCCACCATTCTGTCCCTTCCCTAAACCTATTGATGAGGGTTTTTTTTTTTTTTTTTTGGCATGGAAGGTTTACAATCTCCAGATATGCCTCATTCAAGCCATGTAGAAGGCCTGACCTAATTGATGCAGGGTCTGTGCAAGGATGGATTCGCCATTCAAGAAGATTCTTCCCTCGCTGTCTTGCATGAGAGGACATTGCCCTGTGATGTGGAGGAAGTGCTATGGCCAGATCCAGCTAGGCCAGAGATGATGCTTAGGTGTTTTTTCTCCTTTTTTTTTTAAATTTAAAATCATGCTTTTGTTTTGTCTCCACACATGTTTTTGTTCATGTAATATATTGTATTTAGAATATGTTCTGATTTTCTGTTCAAAATGTAACCTTTGGAAAGGCATGGATGTATTGGATGGTTTTACAATGTGGTGAGAAATAAATATTTTCATTAATGTGCAGTACTGCTCTTGTGTGTTTTTTGTAAATATATTCATGTACCTGAACTGGTGAAGATGGGCAGATGGGCAGTGTATACATGACACCACCACTGTATGATTCAGCCAGATAAAAAACAAAAAAGAAGTCGGTAAGGATAGTGGGTTTAGCTCTTGACGTGACCAACCTAAGTTTGAATTTGTCTTTTTATAATTGAAATTAAATAAATAAATATGAAAAAAATATAATCTATTATTGAAATTGGATATGGTGTCCTCACATTCATTGGACAGGCTGGCACATCAACTGCGACCCTTAATACCATACATCAAGGTATCCTGGGATGTAACTGCAACAAAACAAAAAGCACAAATAAAGCGGTTATATTGTGAATGTCAATTTATGGTTTTAATAAATAAACACTGAAAATGTTGTTGTCATTATTGCATATTGTTATATATTGTTTATAGTATCTGCCACTAGCCTCTATCTAGCATCTAACAGTATTTACGCTTAGTGCAAAGAAAGTAGTGCTTTACCTTTGCTGGCACAAAAACAATGAGGAATTTTAAATTAATGAGCTCAATCAGTGTTGGCAGCTTTAAACTTAAACTAAATATTATAAACACCATAATTTACCTAATTTATTACCTCAACTCAGTAGTGTTTGGACATGCTTCAAAAGTAGCTTGTTACTGGAAAAGCTACACTACTATGAAAATACTATAGCTTAGTGTAGCAACATAAATTCAGCAAGAAACTCAATTAAAACAGAACAAGGATAGTAGTTACGAATGTGAAGCTTTTTAGTGTGAATAATTCATTGATTAATTTCAAGCTGCAAATCACAGGGACAAAATATCTCTTTTGTTTAGTTGTCTGTTCATAGTAGTTTTTGTGAATTAATCCTTGTGGTGAAATAGTTTTTTTTATTGCTTTTAAAAGGAAACTGCTGTAATGACACTTGGCGAGTGCCTGAACTACCACATCTTTTTTTCTCTGGTGAGAAATTTTAGTGGAATTGCTTGTGGCACTGAAATACTGTCACAATCTTGAAATTATGTTCCTTTGATATGGCACAGTGAGAGAGCTTTAGATGGCTTTGGGCTAATTGAAATGACTAATTGTTGCAGTGACCTGGCAGCCCTTTCATGCTGTATATGTGTGCATAGCTACCGGACTGTCAAACCAGACTAAGAGACAGTGATGGCTGAGAGAGTGAACAAGAAATAGACAAAGAGAAGGGCAGGATGTGGATGATTAGCAGGGAACATGGTTATTGGTAAGTCTTTTATGCTCCCAGGAAGTAAAACTTCAACTCCAACTTCCTAAAACACTCCGGTTTCTGAGGGACATTGAAGTAATCCAGTGACAGTGTGTGTGTGTATACAACTATGTCAATTTATGTCAGATAGATGGTATCTTTGAGAAAAATTCACAGTGTTATATTCAGTTAAATAAAAATATATTTTACATTTACAATTACATTTAATTATTTAGCAGAGGCTTTTATCCAAAGCGACTTATAAATGTGGAGAACAAAAGAAGCATTCAAACCAACAACAGGGCAACAATACGTAAGTGCTGTGACTAGTCCCACTTAGTCTAGCACAGTACAAGTATCAAGGTTTTTTATATAATAAAAAACAAATATATATACAGAATGGAATAGTAAGTGTTAGTATTAATGGGGCAAGTGTTGATGAAAAAGATCCGCCTTTAGCCGTTTCTTGAAAATGGCTGAAGACCCAGTTGCTCGGGTTGAGTTAGGCAGGCCATTCCACCAGCAGGGAACAGTTAAGGTAAATATCTATGAAAAAGTGAATGTGTGCCTTTTTGGGATAACACCACAAGGCGCTGTTCACTTGCAGAACTTAAGTTTCTGGAGGGTACAGTTTTAATATAAAATTCATGAAGCAATATCACGAGAGCAAGAATTTTATACAACAGTTTATTAAACAAGAAGTCAAAATTGAGTAACTTACATTTTGGAAACAGGTTTTGCACCGCCAACAAAAATAGTTTCAAACAAGGCCAAATCAGAACCATACCGAGCAGCACACAGTAGTGGTGTTTTGTTCCTGAATGATAGTATTTTTGAACAACTCGATTGAGTGAATTATTCAGTGACTAATTCATAAGGACATAGTCCTTTTTTTTTAGTTCCTGAATGAGCCAGGGTTTTGAATGAATTTAATCATTTAATGACACATTTGTTGGTTTTATTCCTGCATGAATCAGTGTTTTTGATTTTCTTGAATAAATGATTCACTGATTCACTTGTAATATTGACTTGATGCAATCTCTTGGTGTAATGATGTAACTGCAGAAAGAGTACTGTTAATTAGCACCTATTGTCCAAACTGATAGTGTGTGTGTCTATAATTCAGTAACCGCTGTTATGTGGACTAGCAAACTACCATGTACAGCAGTCACATAATCATTTCATCACTGTTGGTTCTCATGTCAGTGAAAAAAATAAATAAATAAAAAATGGGAGAGCTATTTTTGCTGTTAATATTTACACTAACTATATGAACCTGTGAGACACTTCTTGAATCAGAGCCTTTCATAAATAAAATTCCTCCCTCGTCCCTAAACAGTCATACTTTGACATTGTTTTGTTGTTGTTGTTGTTGTTGTTTTTTCCCACTAACACTGAAAAGATGTTATCTGTCTCAGCTCGGAACACTGGTTTCCATTTCACCCACTCATACGGTACATTTCCGAATTTCTGCTCCTGGTAATATTTAATTGAAAACCTTATTAAATTTTAAAGCCTCCATTTGGTACAATGCATTTGGTACAATTTGTGTGAGGCAACCAGTTGTGCGTCTTTGAAGGCTGAGTCTGCCTAGAGGTGCTTCTGATATATGCCCTCCTTGAAAACTGTTTCAGATTTAACTTTACCTGAAAATCATATAATTTATCAAGCCAAACAATGAAAAGCACTACACTGGTCTCAGGCCAGTATTTCAGTTTGACAAGGACAGACTGATCCTGAGTGGTGTGTGGATGTTAAATGCACAATTCCTGTAATGCAAGTATGATTTTCCCATCACGGCTGAGACTGTAAATTCTTCGTATAAAAACATTGTGATATATTACTTATTAAATTAAATTATTTTAAATGACTACATTTTTAATGAGAGTCACACAATTAGTATGTGTTAGTAAGCAAAGAATATACACCTTTTAATCTATTAACCTATAACAATTGTAATTAACTTATAAAACAGCATACTGCAATACATTATGATCTCTCACTGAGTGGAAAATGTTACAGATTGTATTAGTATGCATTGTTAAAATGATCAAATAATTAAAGGATAAGGATAATAAAATCATCTTTATATCACAGCAGAGAAATGGAAATTAAATTGCCAAATAAACAAACATAACCTTCAATGATGTCAGTGGATGTATTCCCATCTGGATCTCCTGGACTAAAAGAAAATGATTTTCTTATAGTGCATGTCTTGTTTTCCAGTCAAATCTAGTGTAGATTATTCTTAAAAATAAAGGGAAATAAAATTTAAAATAATATTAAAGGTAAAACATGTTTATTTATCTTTTTCCCATTGGTAAATTGTTTTAAGCCCCTCTATGTTTTATGAAAAATCATTTCGCTTCTCAAATAAATGTTTCTTGCTCAGATATTTTTACTAAAAAATTAACAACAACAACAAAAAAACAGAGTAAAATTTATTTATTTATTTATTTATTTATTTATTCATCAGACATGTTGAATTTATGTTGTCAGAAAGAAAGAAAGAAAGAAAGAAAGAAAGAAAGAAAGAAAGAAAGAAAGAAAGAAAGAAAGAAAGAAAAAGAAAGAGTCATGTAAAAAAAAGTCAGTTAAAAACAACTTGTAAAGATCTTTCCAATAAAGTGAACCCAATGCATCAGAGGATTCAAATTAAATATCCAATTCATTGTTTAAAGATCTAAGCAAATCAATCTAATATTTAACAAACTTATTTAATTCCCTTTAAAGATATGAATAAATATACACATCAAAAGTTATGTTTTCACCAGCAGCCTATTTGCACAGTTATTTGCAGATATAGTCCAGTGGGGAGTAATGGCTACCCACTGTGTGATAGCAAACATCTCCCTATGTTCCTGTTCACACAGTTTTTCATCCATATGCACAAATCAATGGCTTCCTGTCTGTCTGTAAAGAGCAATCTCTCTGCTATTCTGAAACAAGACATGAAGTCTTACTGTCATACATGATTTGCGCTCATCTAGAGTTACAGACATGTACATGACTTACTAAGTGCATATATTATCTAGTAAGTCTGCTTGCAGCATCTCACCACATGTGGCCTGTTAGGTCAGGCAAGGCGACGTGCTCCACAGAGGGAGGATCAGATCCTGCAGGCTCGGGAAGCATCAAAGCCTAGGCTGGTCGACCCTAGAGTTTCCCTCTGAGCCCCTGAGCCAGAGATAAGACAGACTTCATAACAACAGCAAATCATGAGTCTTGGATAGAGGATAGAGGATGGTGAAAGTACTAAAAATATGCTGCTTTATGAAAACTCAAAGACGTAAGAGCATGAACTGGAGAAGGGGGCAAATGGTTTGATCAATGATGCACTGCGATTCAGTTTCTGATTATGGATCATGATAAGGAAGGCAATTCTCATTGATTGAGGAGAAATTAAAGGCCAAATTTCCAAAGTAAATTCCTATAGCAACTTATATGGGTGATTTGATCTATATCTGATTCAATCTGACTAAGCTTGATGCGTTTATTTTCCAGCTGATACGGGCGTTCACTCTGTTGCATGGATCGCCTCAGAATTTGCCTTTGAATAGTATGCGTTCTCCATGGGTGTGGCCGCATTAGCGGATAATGAGATGACTCGCGAACGACTGACATCTCTCTCTTTTCAAACATATTAAATAAACAGAGAATATTTGTCTTGCATGATTTAAAACCTGACATTTCAATGTTTCCTTAGATGTATGTCTCATGTTTGTGTGATTATTATTCACTAAGTTACAGTTCATTTTCTGAGGACTATCAGAATGGACTTCATTGAGAAAGTGACTGCAGCTCGTGCATCATGTTAGTTTTCTTTATTTTGCAAAAAGGACATTTTGTTTTTACTGTGAGTGTACACAAATAAAAGAAGACATTCTGTATTTTCAATTGATGTTTTACTTTTGTCTGTATGCCAAAAAAAAAAAAAAAAAAAAAATGACAGAGTATTTTAAGTTGATTTTGCTGCTATTTGAAAAAAATGCAGCAAAATGCGCTGACGCATTTCCCGACCTCTGAGTGTTAACATAGCTTTTCCAGAATCAAAATGTCTGCTGTAAAAATAAAATTGTGATAACCATGCTGCTACATTAAGTTTCTTAATGAGAATAAAATAGACACCATTTTGTGGTTCTTATACTTTTCCCCCTTTGTTATTGTGGTATCAACAGTTTCAGAACTCAACTTAAATGTCATATATTTTTTATTTACATTACATTTACATTTATGTAAATTGTAATTGTCGTGAAAATGTAACTAATAAATAATGAACTAAAATAATCCTGTCTTTTTGAACATTTGAACCAGAAGCAAAGCAGAGTAGCAGTAAGAATTCTGGCTCTGTTAGACTGTCTTCTAAACTGATACCACCCTTGGTGTTTAGGTCGAGGCTTGTGACTGATTCTATAATCTCCTGCTGTTTAATGTCCCCAATTGCCCTGTTTCTTTTCTTCATCTGGAGAAAAAGAGTGAAAGCCGGAGGATGGAGACTTCTTAAATGATGCATAGCTCATTTACCCCTTGTAAATTAATATAAAGATTAAAGTTGAGGAAAGAAGAGGATAAAAATATTGAGAAACACCTCATTATCACACTGCCCTTACAGAGCTTATCCACACCACATTATATAAGAGCTCAGAATGTCAGAATGTGCTGATTTGTGCCAATGGCTAAACAGAAGCAATGCTGATCTAACCATCATGGCATGCACAGGAATAGCCAGAGGTTTGAGTCTATATTTTAATTTATGTAATGCCACATCAGCCTTACTCAAGAAAAGAAGTATTATTCAGATTTGCCTCAGTGAAAACTGGTTTGGTCTGATTGGATGAGTCGATAGCAGATTAAACAATGGCAAAACAATGACCAAAACATCCTCTGCAATTCTTTCTGAAGAACTTTCTGAAGAACGAATGTTTTCTGAAGAACGAATGTTTCACATTTTAAATCTAAATGACCAACATTAAGACACTTAAATTTGAAATGTCTCTTTGCATCCTTTTTGCGATTTCTCAGCTTAAACCCATTCTGCCTACTGTGCAACTCACATTTCTGGTTGCGGAAAAGATTGAAGGCCAAAAATAACTCGAGGACATGTTCTTACGCGGCTGGAACATTTTAACAGCCTCAGCAAAAAGATTGCATGTGATTCTGTGCCATGTTTTCTAGTCTGCTCAACCATATAAAACCGTAAAGACCTCTGTCAACTGTCACTAATCAAATAATGTGCTCCTAAGCAGCCTTGTCAGTATAATACAACAATAAAGAGTGTTGAAACAGTGAAGCAGCCTCACTACTGACTGATATCCTTTCTCAAAAATCATCCAAACACTGTAACTAATGTCTGTAAAACTGCTACGGTAAAAAAAAACAAAAAAAACCTTTTAATTGGTTGATGGTAAGTTCCCTTACAATACACAGTGGACAACTGTAATAAAAACTGTTATAATGGTACATTTCATGTAATTTTACAGTAAAATACTGTTAAATTTACAGTGGCGTCATTAAAAAAAAAAAAAAACATTCCCAGAATTCTCTGTGCGATAGCTTGCATTTTATGTTACATCTTATGTTATTAGATGAATGTTTATTATTGCATTATTTTAAATTCCTGTGTGTTACCATGATGGTGTTTTGTATTTGTGTGCATTACTAAATAGTATTCACCTCAGCATGTTAAAAAGCTACTTGTGATGATCTTTGATTCTACGTATGACTTTCTCATTATAACCTGGGCCCAGGTTACTTTTGAGGTCTGATACAAATATGATATATGAAAATACATAGGGCATGGGCCCATATGTATGCACGATGAATCATTAAAAGATCACTATCTCGATTCAAACACACACACACACACACACACACGCACACGCACACACACGCACACACACACACACACACACACACACATTGACTTTCTAATGTATTAGGCACTTTACACTGACTTTCTGGTTTTCACAATGTATATTTTTTTGTCCTAGTGGAGATGTTATTTCTCTCAAATGTAGACAAGTCATAACCCACACATACAGTTTACACAGAGTTCATGATTTTGTGCAGGTATTGGTTCTTGCCAAAGACATGTTTACAATAAAGTAGTAGTTTTGCTTCATAGACATTTACTGTTAAACACACACTTGACATTCCATTTTTTATTAAGGCTGTTCATAGAAAACCTCAGAATTGTTAGCATGGCACTTTCCATGGCCAGGGTACACAATAGGGCCTGAAACTCTTACAAAATGAAAATAGTTTTTTTTCTTATTGTTTCCCAACAAATTGTCAGTGAAAGGAGGGGTTTAGCCTTAAATTATGAAATGCTGATCTAAGGAGGTCAAACTAAATATTATCTGTTTTTGTTTTTGTTTTTTTTCTGTCCATATTTTGTACGAGGTTTGCAATTTTTGCAACCCTGTTACAATTGGGGATGGGGCCAAAATACTAAAGCTTTAATGCTAGGTTTATTTTATCTTTGAGGATAATTTATGTATATTTATCAAATAATTCTCAGAACAGGCGAAAAAACATGGAATTTGTGCCTCTAATGCTTTTAACAAATGTCAGTGGTCAACAAAATGTGCTCTATTCTTAGAATATGTACTTTGCAGATTGCTGAGGGAGCGCAATCCACAGCAGTCAAATGTCTTTCCATTGGTGAGAAGAAAAACAGTAATATTTGGGATTATTTCAGTTCACAAAATAAACGTCATTGTCCACTGCATAGACACAAATATTGCGGTGACTTCCAAGATAAACCCATCAAATCCATTACTTTGGTGTTGTGCCATGCTCTACTGTTAAACATAGATAAACAGACTAAATTCTATATAAATTCTACACACCATAAAAACTTGTACATTTTCACTGCTGCCATGGTTATCTAAGCTGTATGTACTGCAGTGAAATCTAATTGGTATTTGATTGCTGTTGATCATGTGCCACCCTGTAGTTTGAAAATTAATTCCTGCAGCTTGCATGCAGCCTTCAGCCAGCACCCCTCAATTTACATAAACTAACAACCATATTGTTTGGTGTAGCATTAACACTTCAATTCAATTACAAAAACAATCTGCTTTATGAAGTGAAACTGTCTCATGTGCCCCCTGACATTACTGTGGTTTTAGTCCACCATCTTTGCCTTCTCTCCTCATAAATCTGACTTATCAGCTAGTGTAAACAGCATGTTCAAACAAAGACTTAGTCTGTAGAACAGAGTGATTCTTAGACAAGAAGCTTCATGGTGGCATCTGCAACCTTGAGAAAAAAAACTACATAGTAAATGCACAGTAGCAGCAACTATTTTGAGGTCTAACTGATTTGGGGGGACTGAACTTAAGAAGTGTTTATCTTTAATTCATGAGCTCTACAATAAATTGGCCCCAAGCAACAGAATGTTGATTTGGAATTTAAAGCAGAATGACAGGAAGTAGAATTTACTGAATTGCAATTCAAAGTATTTCAACACAGTCTTACAACAGAGAAATAATCTGTCAAGTTTTGTGACAGACCATGAATTATATAATTGATTATTATATAATTGAAATAATTATATAATTGTTTTTTTTTTTTTCTGAACTGATTAGAAATGTTTTCTTTAAACAATGTTCAATATTGTAAAAAAAAAGAAAATAAAAAATAAATGTCAGCCACCTTAAATAAATAATAAAAAAAAATAAAATAAAATAAATCCACCACATTTTCACAGTTTCAGATAATTTTATAAAAATAATACATATTTAGAATTTAAGGGTACTTCACTGCTATATTGGCTGCCTATACAGTAGAAAGGCGAGGGAAAAAATGAAATCACTGCTAGCTGACTAGAGAAAACAGAAAAAAAGGCTGTTGCCTTCCCTTTTGCCAAATAGGTAGGAAAACTTCAACACCCATAATGCACTGGACATGTTGCTGTCCAAGGCCACTCTCACCAGTCTGCTTAGGATATGCTTACCAGAGTCAAATACCACCTTGCTTTAGTAGGAAATACTTCTTAGCAAACTTTTAGTCACAATAGTGTCAACTTGTATTGTTTCGGGGTGCAAGAATTTAAAAAGTAAACGTAGGGGAAAAACTGCCACCCAAGCCCCCGAAGCAAAATGCCATCATCATGTACAGGTAAGAAAGCAGTTTCCATAGTGTTTTTATATATTAATTTTTATAATAATTCTTTAAAAAAAGTAGACATCATATGATGCAATTTTCAGTGATAAACCTACACTTACAATGTTCTGTTAATAACACTCTGTTGATCTGATTGTCCATGGGCGGGGATACAAAAATGCAGAAGTATATAATCAGTCATTTTCACGAAAGCCCTTGAAGTTGTCAAAAGTCCCCCCGGATGACGCATTTTTCTGAAAAATAAACATGAATTTCTCAGTCCATATTACATTGTTGAATTACATACTACCCATACAGCAGTTGAATAAATGAATCCCATTTTCTAATTCCACTGTAATTCTACTTCCTTAAATCAAATTACAATTGAAATACTGCATCCCTTTTACCTTATTTCAAATCAAAGAATTTAATTGTAATTGAATATTGAACTAAATTGAATAATAAAAAATATTAAAAAATCAATTAAGTTTATTTGGCTGTCCACCACACGTTGTATCTTGGCCCAAAAGTAGTTATAAATGTACTGTAATGTGGCTGGTTATGGAGAGCAAGTGTATGTGTGTGATTGAGAGAGAGAAACTTATATTACATTCATAAAGCACCATGTCATTTTCAATCCCCTGCATTTTGTTATACCACAGTGACAAGTCCTTGGCTTTGCAAGGTGCTGATAAAATTTTTGCGTTCTGGAACAAAGGCTTTGCCATGGTGACGCATCAGAGTCATATCTAAGGATGTGAATGACATTTTCAAGGCTCCACAAGAGTGGATGTCACTGGTAAAGCAGCTCTTGCTACATCCTACAGCTTCAGAGACGATAGACTGACAGGGATCTCCGTGCTGTGCAGATGTAATTTAGTTCATGACCATACACATGCCTTGGTGTAATTGCTGTCTGTGCCTCTTTGGACTAAGTATTGATGAATTACGCACATTGCTGGGATTGCAGAGGCTGCTAACAAGGCATGACAGTGAAGAAATGAGTTATTGTGACACTGTAGTATAAACCATATTGCTTAAGCACTTTTCACTTGTATTTTCACTGGTATGCAGTTTCCACTGGCCGACAAGTGCAGTGTTCTATTTGCTAACCTAAAAAAAAAAAAAAAAAACTTTAAATATACTCAATTTTGGACTAAAAGACCTAATGGATGTTGTTCACTCTGTAATCATTCTAATCATAAATAATGGTCAAATATCAAAGCTATAGTCCTAAATTCATCTAATGATATGAATACAACAATCATCTGTGGCCACCATTTCTTAGAAATGCTGTATTTGTTGTATTATTGTATTTATGTTGGCTTCATTTTTTGTTGTCATTGTTTATGTCATTTTTGTAATGGCTCTAAAAATGTTAAGTATTTTTAAAGGGGTGGTTCAGTGTTTTTTTTTTTTTTTTTTCTCCTAGGCTTGATTGTGTTAATGGGGCGCAGTTTTACATGTCTTAATGCTTTGTTTAAAAAAAATAATAATAATAAAATAAAACGCTGTATTTTTCATATATATTTTACCTTTATTCTACACTGCTGTTTCCACTGTCATTTGAACGGCTGGTTTGACTTCCTGATTCTATGATACCACTCCCTCCAAAATACGCAATGTGCTCAGATTGGTTAGCTGGCCCAGTGTATTGTGATTTGTTGAAGTGTCCGGAAATGCCATGCCCCTTACCATTAGTTGTTACATGTGCTTCAGTGGAAATGTAAATAATGGCGTCTATATTGCTGTATCAAATTGAGCCCAAATCAGACCCAGATAGCAGTAATGATGAAGAGGGTCAAGCAGAACCTCTGCAAGCACGGTTTTTAAAGGATGTTTATGAATGGTAAGTATTTCCTTTTGTACTTGTGTCAAAATGTTTAGATATGCTGTCACTTGTAAATGTTACTGCTGTTTGTTAGCTTTCAATATATGGTTTTATCCTGATTAAAGCTTTACTGTAGCTGAATATATAACTGAGTAGTAGCATTTTTGTAAAAGTATAATTTAATTTATAGTATGAACAACTGTTTATTTATAAACATAGACGTTTGTTGGTGTTTGTTGGAGAAGTATGCAATAGAATTTAGCTAACTGGCTAGCGAAGCAAAAACGAGTTGGTCTTTGTTTACGTCCTTGATGCAACCAAAAAATAGCAACAGAACTATACATTTAAAATATATGTACAAACAATAAAACATACTTACAGTTAGGGGCAGGTTATGCTTTTAAAGTGGGAACTGCTTCATCTTTCACTAATAGCCTTGGTGCAAATCCAGCATTAAACTCGTGTAGATTCTGGAGGCTGTCTTCCGTGCCGCATCCAGTGTAACAGGGTTTATGATGTCACCAACCAGGGGAAGAAGCTTGTTGTAGTCCAAACCGGTCATTTTTGTAGGCATTAAACTGCCATAACTTTAAAAGACAATATCTCCGTTTGCATTGAATTTTCAGCACTGTAACTTTGCAGATACTGTTTATGATCAAGCAGCAACATTAAGTTGCTTATTGACCTTTAAGTAACTTATTGACCTTGACATTACCATGATGATCAGGGGTCCTCTCTCTTTTCTTTCTTTCTTTCTTTCTTTCTTTCTTTCTTTCTTTCTTTCTTTGTAAGAAACAATAATAAATCATAATTCTTTGGGTTACACTTTATTTTAAGGTGCCACTGTGTAATTATACATTTAAATACTGAGTAATATTAATTAGCAACATGCACTAACTATACACTGTAAAAAATGACCGTGATTTTAACAGTAAAAGACTGTAAAAATGCTGCGGTGAAAAACTGTTGATTGGTTTACAGAAAGTTTCCGTACTATATACGGTGAATAACTGTAATAGATCTAATGGTACATTTAATGTAATTTTACGGTAAAATACCGTTAAATTCACAGTTTTTGGAAGTGAAAAATAACAATTCATTGTAAAATTTACAGTGAAAAACCGTATATTGACATTCCCACAATTCCCTGCGTGATACTTCACATTTGATATATTTTCGTTGAAATAACTCTGTTTCTTCTTAGTTTTTCTCATTTTTTTCTAATCAGTTATGTACATTAGGGTTTTATGTTACATCTAATGTTGTTAAATTAATGTTTATTGCATTTTTAAAATTTCATTCATGTCACCATGATGGTGTTTAGTGTGTGTGTGAATGACACTGTGTGCTCCTTCTATATATTAGTGTTGTGCTTCTCAGCTTGTGGAAAAGCTGCTTGTGATGAACTTTGATTCATCATGTGACTCTTATCACCACTGTGTTTGGTGACTGTCAGTGTATTATAAAGGTGCAAAACAGATATTAGTACTTCATTAGGTTGGTAAATTTACATTATATCAGTTAATGAAATACGTTATTTTACCGTAAATTTAACAGATTTAAAATGTAAAATTCACATGTAACTCCGTAAGTATGTTTACGTTTTGATGTCATTTTTACAGTATTGTTCTGGTAACCACAGCTGCCGGTATTTTTCCGTAGAAACAACGGGATTTTTTTTACAGTGTAGGGTTAGGGCAGGATTAGGGTTTGACCGAGGGTTAGTTGCAAAATTTTAAAGTTAGTTGCAAAATTTACTGTACATGTAAGTACATGTAATATATGAAACAATGTTTTGTAATCAAAAAGCTTTCTCTCCATTATATATATATATATATATATATATATATATATATATATATATATATATATATATATATATATATATATAATTTTAATAATGCACATATATTAACATAACATATATTAACATAATGCACATTACAACTTAGTGCTAATACTAAAAGCATGTTAGACTAATTGATGCTGTACAAGCAGGCCTGCTGTAATGGGGCAGCACACTATGCCATGTTCAAGCACAGGGCTCATCGAGACTGATCCTTCACAAATTGTGCAGAAATGATTATTAATTAAAAAAAAAAAAAAAAAAAAAAAAGCTAAATGCAGCTGGAGCCACCCTGTTCTTCCTTATTCCATTGTTGCACTTGCAATTTAATAATCCAGCAGGGAGTGTCAAGCAGCTATTCTCTGTCAGGCTTAATGAACACCAATGGGCTTTCTGTTTAACACTCTGAGAATTCCCAGAGGAAATGTATCTTAACAAATCTCTGCACACGGGGATGAGTTTTGTGGGCCACAAATGTCTGCATTTTAATGTGTACATTCCTACAGCTCTAGCTCTATTTTTACATGAACACTTACACAGCAACGCAAAAAGAGCGGTCAGCCCCTTTCTTACAAAACTAGCATGTGCATCTTCTCAAACATGTTTTCATGCATGCATGCAGACAGAAAAGCTGCATATTCAGTGGCTTGTATGGACTTTAGTGTTCTTGATCCCAGCTGTCTTCCCATTGTGATGGCTATTTATTTTCGCAGTCATACAAAATCAGGTTGGTGCTCTGACAGCACATGAAAGAAGTCGTTGAAGTTTCCTATTCACGCTGTCGCTGATCCAAAATCTGTTGTACTTGTTCTCTTCTCACCATGAAGGTAAGATTTACTCAGGGGAAGCCGTTCTTAAATCAGCTTGAAAGGACAAGCTCTACCCAGAGGAACAGACAGCATGATATGGCTCTCAGAGAGACGCCGCTCCCATTCTCTCACAATCCTGCTGACCTTTAGAGAGGTATACAGTATTCAGACTGCACTGCATTCATCTGCAAATCATTCCACTACTACAGCCCTTACAAAAATCCCATATCTATGGCCAAAAGAGCTTGGCAGAACTGTAAAAAAAACTGACAACATTTTAGGTTCTAAAGATTTTGAACTTAAATTTATACTGAAAAACACATTAATTAAAAGAAAACAATATTAATATACCAACCTACAGAAGTACTAAAATCTCTTTTGTACCTTTTATAATAGTATGAGAACCACGGACCTAAATTGGTTTGCTGAAATTCGTACACTGGATGAGAAGTGCCACCTCTTCAAAATAAGAAAAAATTTCAGAATCCTGCATTATAATGCATTATAATTCTGCCAAATCCTTGTTAATGTATTATAATGAATTCATTATATAAATATTATATCAAATTATATCATTTGAAATTAATGAATGAAGACATTCGTCCACAGTTTTTCAACAAATCTCTTGAATGAATGATTCAATGATGCATCAAATAAATTTTAACAGTCACTGGTCGCCACCTGGTATAACAGTGTAATAGATACAATCTTTATTTGATGTGTAACATTAGTTTCAAAGGTCATTTACTCGTTTTGATCACTGCTGCACAGTTATATCTGGACTATACACTTTTATCCCAATACCTTTGTTATTATGTGATGTTTGCAACACAGAAATAGCAATATTGTGTAGTTGAAAACACTGTGGAGCTGTTTCAGACATATATCTTACAGTACGTGACCGCTGCTCTCTCTGCATCATCAGCAGCGTGAAAACAGGTTTAAATATTCTGGTGTGATCGTAATTTCAAAGGTTTATATCAGATAATCATTTCAAATGTGTATAATGACATGGGTATTACAATATAACAGCCACCCGAGGACACTTCATGTGTCCTTGTAAACCAAATGGCTTAAATAACATACTAAATGGTGTTTTTTTTTGTTTTTTAAATTTAAAAAAATGCAGATAGTTTTCTGTGATGGGTAGGTTTAGGGGTAGGGGTATAGTGTGGGGGAAAGAATATACAGTTTGTACAGTATAAAAACCATTACGCCTATGGAGAGTCCTTGTAAACCACATATAGCAGTGTGTGTGTGTGTGTGTGTGTGTGTGTGTGTGTGTGTGTGTGTGTGTGTAAACATATACCTTACCGCCAGTCACATGAGTAAACAAGTTGAGAAAGTGACTGTACAAAGTATAAATGATATTTTAGTTCAGGAGGAGCATGTTTAAATGATCTACCCAATCAGCACAAGAGGCCTATAAATACGCAGCCAACTCACCTATGTTCCTTGACACTTTTTTTTTTTTTTCTGCATCCCCCACCACCCCATCTACTCACACTCACCTGTTTACTATTCTAACCAGAGATACAGTGGAGTACTCTGGGTTAGGGCCACATTCTGAGTTCCAAGCCCTCCCCCAGACCGCGCGGCAAATACGCATACTCTTTTACTCTATCTATACTCTAACGCAAATTATAAATATCCACATTAAAAGCTTTAAAAATGTTGCTATGACAACGTGATTAGTTTAGATCTCAAGGGTTCACACTACAATGAGCAGCGCTGCCACTCATAACACATTTGTTTCTGTGAAATAAAACATGGAAAATATTACTGATGTATTTTAAAGCTTCGTAATTTGTATGTTGCTCTTAAAGGATTTCTGAGAAATGTGTATGGAGAAAAAAACTACAACAGCCATCCTATTTTTCCATAAAATCACACACTGTATTTCTCATTAGAATAGATGATCTACCTTTGATTATTTACAGACTTCCATGTCATAGACCCAGCAACAGATATAATCTGTTATGTACTATAAAATGTCAAAGATACAGTATGTAATCTATTGATATTGCTGTATCTTGTGGTTAGATCATCAGTCCAATAATGTTTTCTTTTATTTTGGAGTATTTGTCATTCATGGGTTTCTGAATAATATGTTTGGTTTTGGGCACAGATCAACTCTCTAATACATCAGAAGTATTTTCTTCTAGTTAATTAGAGACGTGAAGACAGCAGAGTGGATTGTGTTCTACTTATAGCAGTGAGCATGAGCACACAGAAGACTCTACAGCAATGATGAAAGGACAGACCACTCCAGAAACGAGACCAATAAAAAAAGGCCATCATTTAAACAATGACCTTTGGGCAAAGCCTAGTCTACTTTTGGCTGCCATTGAAAAAATATGAGGGCACTTCACTTTGACTAAGAGTGAAAATACAATTTTGAAGTTCAAAAGTAGCAAGAGGGAAACTTTAAGCAAGGGAAAATTTAGTTTCTTCTTCTTTTTCTCTTTTTTTGTGCATCTCAGAGCACTGAAAATTACATTTAAACCATGTCAGTGAGAAAACAAATAGCATCACTGTCTTCTACTATCCTTCAGATGAATATGAGTAGCAGAGGAGCTGGTATTTGACCTGAAATAGATTTTAATTTGTGATTTATGCAACTGCTGCAAGTCACACAGTATGGACTTTAAGGAAATAGATGATATTAGCCTAGGGGCGTTCGATAACTAATTTAACCCATGGGCACTAATGCTGAGTCTGACAGATCAATCAAGAAGGTGTTAGATTCTCTGAGGCTTTTGATTCATGAAATGGAACTGACAACATTTACAGACTTAATCAAATATCAAAAGTCACAGAAGATCATTTTAGCCGATATTCATGAATTCCCTCCCAGTCTTCTAAAGCTAGCATTTTAGGTTGCATTAAGATGTTGTTTCTTCTTCAGCAGAGTTTATGCCAAATTTCTTCCAATTCATGTATATGTATATATTCATGAATAGAGAAGATGTCATACGTAAGATACTGACTCAAGTAAGTATTATGTAAAATATTACTTGGGGAATGTAAATTTAGGACAAAATTTATTTCAGAATGGCATTATGGACGTCATGCATTGACTCATGCTAACATTAGTTTACTGCGGCTTGCTTCCCGGAAGTTATGTAATCTGATTAGCCTTATCAGTGATAAAAGGCTGTTGTGAGAATTATCTGTGGCAGAGTAATGTTTATTAAATGTCATTCAAGCGTAAGTGTAGACTAAGAGAAAAAATCGAATCCAGTACTACCTCTTTTAGCGATCTTTTGAGTTTAAAGTTGTGATTTCTCCATTACAGGGATTGATTGCCAAAACAGTTTATTTTTTAAGTGAATGTAAAGATTCATCAAATTCTTTGATCGTATTTGACAGTTTCAACAGTTCAGTAAGAAGATTCTTTTTTTTTCTTTCTTTTTTTTGTGTGTGTGTATGCTTTTTATCTCAAACTTTGCTATAATTTCCCCACATTCATTTGCTGCAAAATAAAGTTGTTTTACTTTAATCTATGACTTATCCCTAAACTGTACAAATTAATGGGGTGAATTGCAACACTAAGGGAGGAACTACCAGGACCACCTTAAGAAAAAGCATTACCACTCCATCTACCACCTCACCATTTGATATCCTAATGTATAAAATATAAATAGAAGTAGTGTTTCCTTGAACTGCTTTTCAGCAGCGGTGCTTCAATGTGATAAGATTAAAAAGACTATCCAAGGCATGAAAACAAGACCATCCAAGTAGATACTAGATTTGACTAAGAACTTACTTTGTGACTATTCAAAAAGTATGTTCTATATACAGCAGTAGCAAACCATGACTCTCGAACCTCGACCATCTCACCCCTATTCCCTTGTCGGGGAAAAAGTAAACTCAGACGAAAATCAGCCTAGCTTACTGTGTCCTCTTCTATAATACTGCATGTTACCTTTGTCAAGAAATGCCACAAGCAAACATCAAAGTGAGCATGAGAGCATTATCACCAAAAAATTAAACAATAAGTAATAAATTGCAAATCATCATTACAAAAAATTGCATCATCACACAATCGGTGTGTCATTTTAGCGGAATATTTTTGCATTGATTGTAGCCGAAAAAGTATCAGATATTTAATATCAAGATGGTTATATACAGGAAGTTGTCCAAGAAAAAACACGCAACACACATCGTCTTTGTCATCACAGAATCTGACCATCGAGAATAAAGTGTGTCGAGGGCAGACAAATTTTCTAACCAGAATGCATTGCTTTTGTCAGGCAGCAGCTGATCTTTGCAGCGGCGCATGAAGTTGAACAAGCCTATTGACTTGCTATGGATTGGCCCTCTGTAATTTCACAGCTGGACCACCAATCACAGAGCTGAAAGCATTAGGCGGAAACATCCTAATATGGAGAAAACGGAAGTCAACTCAACAACTCAAATTGAATAGGCAGATTTGAAGGGTTTGTTTCCTCAAAAAAGATTTAGATATATTTTAAATTCTTAAAATAACATTAGAACTGATCACTTTTTATTAAAAAAAAGTATAATTTGTATAATAGAGGGCCTTGACAGTTCCCCATTATACTTCACTTTTTACACATACGCGAGGGTCAGCGTACAGTGCGTGTGACACAAATTTTGTCATCAGAAGAGTAAGCGCATACTGAGTAAGGTGGCAACCGTGCCCCGGGCGCGTCGATTCACAAGAAAAACTAAACAGAACAGACCGGAACGCATGCAAGCTACAGTGACAATGGAGGACTACACAGATGAGAGATTGTGTGAAGGGTTAGAAAGTACCCTCATTTGTATAACTCTAGCATGAAAGAATACAAATATATTTACATGGGTTGTAACTCGTAGCGAGATATTACTCAAAACTGAGCATGCTTTGAACGCCTTTGTATGCGTACAAGTCAAATGAAGCACACTTTGCAAGGCTGTGCGTTCGACTGTACACGTATGCTCATGTATGTGTGTAAAGAAAAATGAATTATACTTTGGGCTGTAGTATGAATTTGTGTAATATAAATGAAATCTCGACATACTACATTCACATCCTACATCCATATTGTCATCGTCATGTGACTTACAGCATCAGTTGTGTCGCTTCACTGCCATTCATAACTCCTCTCTCATGGTTTTATGAAATAGTAATATGTTCATTGGATGTGCATTTCAGAATCCCAGTATAGCATACTGTTTTAATAATACTATGAATTCAGAATGATGAATTATCATGCATAATTAATTGACCTACAATGTAGCAGGGGGCTTCTATAAAGTTGTCCTCGCAGACTGCATGTACATGCAGCCCGTCCAGTGTAGTCTGATTAAAGAACAAATTACTCTTAGGAATTGGTTATTTTTAGTAAATTAAAAACATTGGTTCAACCACTGTAACTTGATTTACGAACAAATGACTCTTACTAGCTGGTTCATTTAATTAATTGTTCAAAAACACGAGTATTTGAAGATATCAATAACTTGTCACGGGTAAAAATTATAAACCTCTTACACACTAAGCTCAGACATTGAGTTTATGTCAATGTGTTACAGCAGCAGTGCTATTCGAATGGAATTTTCCCTGAGCAGGAAGCAAATTAATTGATCACAGGGGTACTTTGTCATTTGAATCCTGTACGAATTTAACTTTTTCCTCACACAACCTTAGATAAACCACAATGCATATTATTATTATTATTATTATTATTATTATTATTATTATTATTATTATTTTCCGCAGTATATATTTCACATTTGTAAACAGACACTTACTGCTATGTCACCTCAAGCAGGTAGTGGTTATGTATGACATACATGGTTAAACTGGAAGTGTTACAACTACTCCAGTCTCCCCTATGTGGACTATACAGTAGAAGGCCTAAAGTACATCAACACATTGACTAAAATATGGTTCAATATTGGGAAGGTCACCGTGGAGGAAGCAATGATTGCTGCCAATCAAATGGTCTAAATTTCTGTATTTAAATGGTTGTCA